>NW_026718726.1:0-13360 GCF_029784015.1 Lycium ferocissimum | reverse complement strand
TCCGTATCCAACCCTATTACGTCTAGGACATGCCAAGAAAGGAAGGTAAAGTCTTACATACCTCTTTTTCGCTCCTATGCTATTCCAAATTCAAGCTCCAACTTCGCCGTAATCTACAATTTGGTCATGTTTACCAAAATGTTAGTTCAAGTGTCTCGAAGTAAAATCTCAAAGCGACACTTGTCTACCGAAATTTCAAAGACTTCCTCTCAAATACATCATTCCCCAAGAATCATCTTAGCCAATTCTCATCAACAACAATCCGGAATTCAACCCGGCCAAACTAGCAATCATAATGTCACAACCATATTAACAATTTCCAATTTCAATCCAAGATACATTCTAACAACTTAATCAATATACTACTTCCATCAAGACCTTCCAACTCCAATCCTACTAATTCATATACCAACAATATCATACAAGTCTCATTATCTTCCATGCATGCAAGATTCATTATATTCCATTTACATGAACTTTACATAACAAGTCTCCAACTATCACAACTTCACTAAACTCATTAAGCTTCTATTTGCAACATAAAATCCATAATATAACAACCAAGATATTAAATAAAATTTGGCAACCAATTCTTCATGATTCACCATATATACACGGCCATACCTATGATATACAACCCACGGCCAACACCTACCTATGCATATTCTTCCCGAATTCTCATAGTATCTACTTTACATCAACAACCAACACACAACACAACACATAGCACACACACACATCCACGGCTTGCCCTCATAGCCACGGCCACACACACACATGCTTCTATCCCATGAATTTCATTCACTTTCATACACCACAACATGCACAACATCCATAACATATAAAAAAGAGGATGAATTCTTACCTTTTTACTTGAATTCTTCACTTGGCTTCAATTGGAAACTTATCAAGGTTATTGTTTTCCTTGCTCCAAAGGACCTTCCACTATGTTAAGGACTCTCCAAGGAATGGTTTGGCTAGGAGAAACAAGTTGAAAGCTTCCTCTCTTCTCTTTTCTTTTTTTTTTCCTCGGTTTCTTTTTTCTTCAAAGGGCCGAATGGCCTTGAGAATTTCTCCTTTCTTTCTGCTCTCTAATTCTCTTGAAATGTCTAGAATATTATGGGATGATTTAGAAGACTTAGTCTTCTTTAATCCATGCATTTTAATTCAACATGGGCTTGGCCCATGATGTGAAGTGGACGGCCAACCTTGGCCCAAGTCCTAGCCCATCTCTTTTTTTTTGCCATGCTCTTCGTGAAAAATTATTTTTCAAGTTCCAAATTTACCCTTCGTCTTCCTCCATAATTCCACGAAACGTATTGCGAATTTCACTTTATGCCCTTGACCTTTCTTAACAATTCCGCTTCTAAATGATTCATAAACCATTCATATGCTCAACAACTTAAAAATAGGGCCTTGCTCGTCGTCCTCCCGCAATTGTCTTGAATTATCCGATTGCACAAAAATGCGGGATATAACGATGTGTCGGTCATGGCGGCTCCACTTACATGTCGATTTGTGTTATGTAATAAATTGTGTACAATTACGTATTTTGTCAAATTTGAAAGCTTCATAATGTATTTGATGATTATTCGGTTAGAGATTTGAAAAAAAAAATTATGTGTGTAAATAAAAGTCTCTGTAGGGTTCGCTCGGCTCCGGATGTGGGGTCGGGTGCCCATCACACCCTAGTAAGTCGGGGTGTGACGGATATCCCTAAGACAACCTTCGAATAAGATATGACCATTTTGAGTTCCGTAATATCATTTGGGCTAACTAATGCACCGCGTAGTTTTATGGATTTGATGAATAATGTTCAGTTCTTCCTAGATTTATTTGTGATTGTATTCATCGACGATATCTTGGTGTATTCTAGGTTCGAGGCAGAACATGCAGATCATTTGCATACTGTCCTTAGAGTTCTTCAAACTCGAGAGTTATTTGCCAAATTTTTTAAGTGTGAGTTTTGGTTGAACTCAGTGACATTTTTAGGGCACATTGTTTCAGCCGATGGTATTCGGGTAGATAGCCAAAAGATTGAGGCCGTGAAGACTTGGCCAAGGCGCACGACTCCTATAGAGGTTCGTAGTTTTCTGGGCTTAGCAGGTTATTACAGGAGATTCGTAGAAGGCTTTTCTTCTATTTCTGCACCACTCACAAAGCTGACCTAGAAATCAACAAAGTTTCAATGGACAGATGCTTGTAAGCGTGGTTTCCAAGAGCTAAAGGATAGGTTAACTTCTGCCCCAGTCCTGACACTTCCAGAAGGATTGGAAGGTTATGTTGTTTACTGTGATGCTTCAGGCATTGGGCTAGGCTGTGTGTTGATGCAACATGATAAGGTGATTGTGTATGCTTCATGGCAAATACGAAAACAGGAGAAAAATTATCCAACCACCCATGACCTTGAATTGGCTGCGGTGATTCATGCATTGAAGATGTGGAGACATTATTTATATGGTGTCCACGTTGATATTTATACCGATCATAAGAGCCTTCAGAATATCTTCAAGCAGAAAGAGTTGAATTTACGACAACGACGGTGGTTGGAATTTCTAAAAGACTATGATGTTGATATCCTGTATCATCCCGGAAAGGCGAATGTTATGGCTGATGCTCTTAGCCATAGATCTATGGGAAGTTTGTGTGATGTTCGGCCAGAGAAAAGAGAAATGGCTCGTGAGCTCCAGTAGTTAGCTAGCCTAGGAGTTTGAATAGTGGACTCAGGTAGCATGAGAGCTATCATTCAAAATTCAGCAGTCTCGTCACTAGTAGTGGAAGTGAAGGAGCGACAATACGAAGATCCCATGCTAATTCATTACAGAGATACAGTCCCTCAGAAGGAGAAGCCATCATTTGAGATCTCAGGAGATGAAGTTCTCCGATGCCGAGGCAGATTATGTGTTCCTGTTGTGGCAGGATTACGCCACCAAATATTGAGAGAAGCTCATTTTTCCCGTTATTATGTCCACCCAGGAGCAACGAAAATGTATCATGATCTTAAATATATATAATGGTGGAATGAGATGAAGAAGGATATAGCGGAATTTGTAGCTTAATGTCCCAACTGTCAACAAGTGAAAATCGAGCACCAAAAGTCAGGCGGATTATTGCAAGCTATAGAAATTCCAACTTAGAAGTGGGAAGTAATTAACATGGACTTCATTACAGGCTTACCCCGTTCTCGATGTAAGTATGATTCTATATGGGTGATTGTGGATAGACTCACGAAGTTAGCTCATTTCTTACCAGTCAGAACTACATATGTGGCAGAAGATTATGCAAAGCTTTATGTTAAAGAGATAGTGCGACTTCACCATGTTCCAGTATCTATTATCTCTGACAGAGGAACTCAATTTACAGCCAATTTTTGGAAATCTTTCCAAGAAGGTTTGGGGACTCGGGTGAGTCTTTGTCACGACCCAACCGGAAGGCCGCGACGGGCACCCGGTGCTAACCCACCAGGGCACCTCTTAACGTACTTTCACATCACATCTAGTTGAGCCACATAGTTAAACCATGCTTTTCATTCATCATCATTCTAATCTCATTGGGTGACACATCATTAACATCTATGCCCATATAAATGTACATAAGCCGACAAGGCTAACAAAATAATATCCCAAAATATAGGACGACAAGGCCAAACTTATCTAACCATATACACATGTCTACGAGCCTCTAAGAAGAATACATCATATCATATAGGCGGGACAGACCCCGCCTCCCTATAAATATGTACACAAAAGAATCTATACCAAAAGCCCAGCTCACGAAGGAAATGGAGCCTGCTATGTAGTCCACTGAATCAAGCTATGGATCGAGTCTGTCTCCCCACTGCGCGGGCATGACGCGGCGTCCACATAAAGGACGTCAGTACGAAGAATGTACTGAGTATGTAAAGCATGATCAACATCAATATGAAAGCATAATAGATAGCATATGAAATAGCATAAGATGGGAGATAATAGTATCATCGTCATAGCACTTACTTGCTTTCCATAGGGACATTCCATTTCTATTGCGTATCCGTATACATAGATCCATATCTGTACTCATTTACCTTTCGTATCCATTTTCGTATTCGTATCCATATTTCCATTCATACTCATATTCATATCATTTACATTTCATATACATTGCATATACATAGTCTTTACATAACATTTACATATACTTATCATATTCGTACTCATATTGATGTCATATACATAGCATTTATATAGCATACCCGACCACGAAGGTTCGGTGTTTCACATACCTGGCCCTACCAAGGCTCAGTATTATCCGTACCCAACTGCAGTGGTGTGCAAGCTCATAAGCATCTTTAGCATTATTACTATCATCGTTCATCACATCTATCCTTAAAGGATTACAAGCTCATATAAGCATTATTACTATCATCGTTCAAGACAATCGCATCATATCGAGAATCATGAGCTTAGTAGCTTTTAGAGATAGGATCATTGGAGACTATCATAGGCTTATAGAAGGATAGATATTTGGCCAAAGAACCATGCCTTATGAAAGAATGGTTAGCCTTAATTACCTTTCCGTGCAACTATTCTATCACTTGTACGTTCTTCTTCAATGCTCACGTTCTTCCTTCATTAAAGTTATACTATCATTAGGAAATCGATGACTTAACATACATGACTAAAGCTAGATAAAATTTGGACAGCATCTCCTTTATTTATGCGACTTCCTCCATATCATATATCAACTCCCAAACATCAATAATAACTTTCACAACATCATCACAATAGCCTTTATTCAACTACATTGTCCTTACTTCTCAATTCGCTTCAATTCATCCATATTCATGGTCATATCACACAATTACGTTCATTCATATACAACATCGATCTCATGTTCTCAACATCATTTATAACATGATTATAATCATAATGTATCAATAATCATAACTCAATCCAATCATTTTCTCAATAGTGACACTATTCCCACATTCATGGCCCATTTCCTATTTCCTTATATAATCCATGTGTTTCAACTTTAAAATACCTTAAACAACATGAAAATATCATAAAACTTACCTTAGATAGTGTAGGAAGGAACCTTGGGTGCAAACACTTCACTCGAGCAAAACCCTAGTTTCACCTTCACTTGGATTTCTTGGTTTGGATGAACTTTAATGGGTTTCTTACACTTGATTCACTTGGTTTGATGATAAGAACCTTTGATTTCCCTTGGATTCTTGTTCATGAAGTGTATGGAATGTTCTAGAGACTTTAGAGAGAAGTGGGGAAGTGTTAGAATGAAATAATGAACTTGGAATCACCTTTAAAGACTTGGAATAATTCAGCCCGTCGGGACTTCCACGGTCCGTGGAACATTGTATGGTCCGTAGAACTGGTTGTGGTTCCATACCAGCCAGCCACCACCTCTGCTGGGACTTCCACGGACCCTTCCACGGTCCGTATAAGGTTACACGGTCCGCGGAAGTGGCCGTGAGATCCACAGTTTCTCCGAAGTTGTTTCCCGTCGTCTCGTTTGATCACCAATTCTTATGGAACCTTCTTGACACTTATTTAGCACCTCATTAACAATTTAAAGGACGTTATAACTCTTCTCCAAAATATCATTGAGCCATCATTAATTCGGTACTCGTAAATCTTGCCCGACACATGACATACACCTTACTTTCCTTAACAACTTTCGTCTCCTACTTCCAATGTCTTTGGAAATCTTAATTAGGACCATTAAAGGATATTTCTTACTTATCAACACACCTTATACATCATACCCTTCGTTAGTCTACTCACTGTATGCTAACGAGAAATTTCCAAGGTTTAACATTCTCCCTCCCTTAAGAATATTCGTCCTCGAATGTTAAGCGCTCGGGAATTCTACGAAAATTTCGCCAGAGTTTCCCCTATAATATGGCACTACCATCCTATCACAACAACCCATAATAACAATGCCTCATAGGGCCACAACATAATAGCAATAGAATTTTGGCCACACACGACCCAAATGCATAAAAAGGAAAACATACATACCTTATGATCTTGATGTCTCATCTTGGCCCTCTTCCGGGGGCTGAAATAAGTGTGAATATTTGGATTTCATGATTTCTTCCGCTTCCCATGTCATCTCTTCTCTATTATTATTTCTCCATAAAATCTTAACGGAGGCCACTTCTTTGTTTCTAAGCCTCCGTACTTGCCTATCTAATATGGCAATGGGTATTTCTTCATAAGTTAACTTTTCCGTCACTAGAACATCATTCTTCGGGACGATCCTAGTACGATCTCCAACACATTTACGAAGCATCGAGACATGGAAAATCGGATGAACCGACTCCAAATCGGAGGTAGATCTAATTCGTAAGCCACTTTGCCTACCTTGCGCACAATTTCATAAGGCCCAATGTACCGGGGACTTAACTTCCCCTTTTTCCCAAATGTCATAACGCCCTTCATTGGCGACACTTTCAAGAATACCCGCCTTTCACTGGAACTCTAAGTCCCTTCGACGATTATCCGCATAGACTTTTGACGACTTTGGGCGCTAACAACCGATCTTGTATGAGCTTAACTTTCTCTATGGCTTCATCGGACCAAGTCTGACCCTATCAATTTAGCCTCTCCTGTTTCAAACCACCCAATTGGGGATCTACATTTTCGCCCATATAAAGCTTCATATGGTGCCATTTGAATGCTAGAATGATAACTATTATTGTAAGCAAACTCAATGAGTGGTAAGTGATCATCTCAATTACCTCCAAAATCTAACATACATGCCCGTAACATGTCCTCAAAGTCCGAATGGTACGTTCGGCTTGTCCATCGCCCATGGATGAAATGTCGTGCTAAGGCTCACATGAGTCCCCAAACCCTCTTGGAAGGACTTCCAGAAATTAGCCGTAAACTGAGTTCCTCTGTCTGAGATAATAGATACTGGAACACCATGAAGTCGCACTATCTCTTTAACATAGAGCTTCCCATAATCTTCTGCTACGTATGTCGTTCTGACTGGTAAGAAATGAGATGACTTCGTGAGTCTATCCACAATCACCCATATGGAATCATACTTACGTCGAAAACGGGGTAAGCACAGCGTAATGAAATCCATATTAATTACTTCCCACTTCCAAGTTGGGATTTCTATGGCTTCCAACAATCCGCCCGGCTTTTGGTGCTCGATTTTCACTTGTTGACAATTAGGACATTGAGCTACAAATTCCGCTATATCTTTCTTCATCCCATTCTACCAATACACGAACTTAAGATCATTATACATTTTCGTTGCTCGGGGTGGATAGAATAACGGAACAATGGGCTTCTCTCAATATTTGGTGGCGTAAACCCCACATTAGGAACACATAGCTTTGCCTCGACATCGGAGAAATCCGTCTCCGCAATCTCAAATGATGACTCCTCTTTCGAGGGAGTGTATCTCTGTAATGCATCAGCATGGGATCTTCGTATTGTCGCTCCTTCACCTCCACTACCAGCGACGAAACTGCTGAATTATGAATGGTAGTTCCCCTGCTACCTGAGTCCACTACTCAAACTCCTAGGCTAGCTAACTGCTGGAGCTCACGAGTCATTTCTCTTTTCTCTGGTTGTACATCACACAAACTTCCCATAGACCTGCGACTCAGAGCATCAGCCACAACATTTGCCTTTCCGGGGTGGTATAGAATGTCAACATCATAATCTTTTTAGCAATTCCAACCATCGTCGTTGCCGCAAATTCAACTCTTTACGCTTGAAGATATACTCGAAGGCTCTTATGATCCGTGTAAATATCTACGGACACCATATAATTAATGTCTCCATATTTTTAATGCATGAATCATCACTGTGACCAATTCAAGATCATGGGTTGGATAATTCTTTTCATGTTTCGTAACTGCCTTGAAGCATATGCAATCACCTTACCATGTTGCATCAATACACAGCCTAGACCCACGCCTGAAGCATCGCAATAGACAACATAACCTTCCAATCCCTGTGGAAGTGTCAGGACTGGTGTAGAAGTCAATCTATCTTTTAGCTCTTGGAAACTACGTTCACAAGCATCTGTCCATTGAAACTTTGCTGATTTCTGGGTCAACTTTGTAAGTGATGCAAAAATAGAAGAGAAACTTTCAACAAATCTCCGGTAATAACCTGCTAAGCCCAGAAAGCTACGAACCTCCGTAGGAGTTGTGGGCCTTGGCCAAGTCTTCACGGCCTCAATCTTTTGGTCGTCTACCCGAATACCATCGAAACCGAAACAATGTGCCCCGTAAATGTCACTAAGTTCAACTAAAACTCACACTTAGAAAATTTTGCAAACAACTCCCCGAGTTTGAAGAACTCTAAGGACAAAGACGTAAAACGACCCGCATGTTCCGCTCGGATCTAGAATACACCAAGATATCGTCGATGAATACAATCACAAACAAATCTAGAAAGGGCCTGAACACATCGTTCATCAAATCCATAAACACTGCCGGTGCATTAGTTATCCCAAATGACATTACCCAAAACTCAAAATGGCCATATCTTGTTCAAGGTGTCTTGTGGTATCTTTCTCCCTAACTCTCACTATGATACTCGATCTCAAATCTATCTTCGAAAACCATTTGGCACCTTATAATTGATCAAATAAATCATCAATCCTCGAAAGAGGATATTTATTCTTAACCGTCACCTTATTCAATTGCCGGTAATCAATGCGCATTCTCAAAGAGCCATCTTTCTTTCGAACAAACAATACGGGTGCTCCCTACGGAGATGAACTAGGCCTAATAAAGCCTTTCTCAAGCAAGTCTTTCAATTGCTCCTTCAACTCTTTCAATTCTGCGGGAGCCATTCTATAAGGAGGAATAGATATAGGCTTAGTGTCTGGCAATACATCAATAGCAAAATCAATTTCCCGCTCAGGATGGAGTCCTGGAAGCTCTTCTGGGAATACATCCGGAAACTCGTTCACTACGAGAACTGACTGAAGAGTTGGCGGTTCAGCTTCAACATCTTGAACCCGTACTAGATGATAAATGCAACCTTTTGTGATCATCTTCCTTGCCTTTAGATAGGAAATAAACCTACCCTTTAGTGACGCCGTATTTGTTACACCTCGAAAATTTCCTGTCAGCGTACAAAGGAATAGATTGATGAAGGGCATGATGATTACGATGCTTGGACAAGTAAGAAATAGTCTTTAATGGTCTTAATTAAGATTTCCAAAGACATTCGAGGTAAGAGAATAAAATTATTAGGGAAAGAAAGTCACATGTTATGTGTCGGACAAGAATTACGAGTATTGAGTTAATGATGTTCTAATGATGCTTTGGGAAAGTGTTATAAAGTCCCTTAGATTGATGTTGAAGTGTTTAACAAGTGTTAAGAAGGTTCCATAGGGATTGGAGATCAAACGAGACGACGGGAACAACTTCGGAGAAACTGTGGATTACACGGCCACTTCCACGGGCCGTGTAACCTTATACGGACCGTGGAAGGGTCCGTATAACTCCCAGCAGAGATGGTGGCTAGCTAGTGTTGAACCATGACCAATTCCATGGACCGTGAGATGTTCCACGAACCGTGTAAGTGTCGGTGAAAGTCCCGACGAGCTGAATAGGTTCTGATTATATAAGTGTGCTCTCACTTCGTTAAATTCATTTCCCACATTTTCTTCATCTCTCTCAAGACCTCTAGAAGGCTCCATACACTTCATCCACAAGAATTCAAAGTAAATTGGTGATCAACTTCATTAAACCAACAAGAATCAAGGTTGTGAAACACATTAAAGTCATCCAAGCCAAAAAACTTCAAAGGAAGTGAGTTAGGGTTTTTGGTGCAAGAAGAGTATTGCTACTCAAGGCTTATTCTTCCATTCTCTAAGGTATAAATGTGGGCATTAAAGGAGATCAAGCAAGCGATAGATTAGTTAAGCGACAAAGGTATGTGAGGCTAAACCTTTCTTTCCAAGGCATGGATCTTATTACATGAATTTCCTTCTTCTTCATGAATCTCCTATCTTCAAGAAAACTAATAGTCCTTGTTCATGAATAGCCATATGAGACAAGAGATATACTATGAGTACGATAATGATGATGATAAGCTTAAGTCTAAAGATTCTAGAGTTCATGATATGATGTTCCCACAAAGCTAATGGTGTTAACTACGATCTATTGATGTTTTCCTTATGTGCGCTCACCGTAAAACGCTAGTCCCTCCAAGGTGAGATATGACGATTATGATCACTCCATAACATGATCGGGGGTTCACGACCTTATGTCACCCCGACATAGCTATAGTCGCCTTCAAGTCCTAATGTATGTTTTGATGATATATATATATATATATAATGATGCTAAGTTATGATAAAGTTATGGTATACCTATGAGATGCATAGTTACGATGAGTATATGACGATATGATTCCACCGTGCCTAAATGGCCGGGCATGTCACCGCGAAGGCGGGCTGCATACGATTACACCGCGCCTGTAAGTCGGCATGTCACCGCGAAGGCGGGTCGCTATGTTTACACCGAGCCTGGGAGGTCGGCATGACACCACTAGTGGGCGGCATATGATGGTTACCCGGACGCTGGTTAATGATGATATATGTATGATAAGATGACGTATACGCTATGGTAACTTATATGATATGCTACGTATAATATATGTATAAAATGTATCCATTCAAAGAGTACGCAGGTTATGTCTTCATCTTATGCCTTATGATTCCTCTATTATGTTCATTTCTTTCATGCCTTACATACTCAGTACAATGTTCGTACTGACATCCGTTTTCTTTGGACGCTGTGTTCATGCCCACAGGTAGACAGGGAGGCGATCCAGATCCGTAGGAGCTATTAGCTGATTGAGAGCACTCCATTTTTCGGAGGTTCCATTGATTATTCTTTTGATATATATATATATATATATATATATATATATATGTATGTTTTGGGCACGACGGGGTCCTGTCCCGTCCATATGTCTAGTACTCTATTAGAGGCTCGTAGATACGTATGTGTGGGTAGTATGATCTCATAGTTCCTCATCATATGTATATGTATGTGTATATATATATATATTATTTTGATAGCCGAAGGGCCTATGCATACAAGTGAATATGTTTCAAACATTAATAGTTTTCCATGATTATGTGCATAAGCTATATGAATGAAAGTAGAATGAGTGGTGCCCGGTGGTTAGCCCCGGTGCTCGCTGGCCCTAGTCGGGTCATGACAAAAGTGGTATCGAGCGCTTCAGTCCTAGGAAGTGTCTACGAGTCGTGTCTAGTAGAGTCTTATTTATGGTGTGTTTGTTACACCATGAAAATTTTCCCTTAGCGTACAAAAGGAATAGACTAACGAAAGACATGACGTATATGAGGTTTGGACAAGTAAGAAATAGTATTGGATGATCCTAATCAAGATTTCCAAAGACATTCAAGTTAAGGAAAGAAAGTTGTTAAGGGAAGCGAGTCATATGTTGAGTAACGGATAAGAATTTCGAGTATTGAGCTAATGGTGTATGAATGATGCCCTAAGGAAGAGCTATAACATCCCTTAGATTGGTATTGAAGTGATAGACAAGTGTTAAGAAGGTTCTATAAGGACCGGAGATCAAACGAGTAGACGAAACAATTCTCGGAAAAACTGGACAACCTACGGCCACACATACTGGCCGTATAAAAAGTATGGACCGTATGTCCAACCGTAGATTCGCTCCAAGAGAGCATACTTCACCGGACTCAGATCTACGGCCGACATACGGCCCGTAGAAAACATACGGACCGTATGTTTGTCCGTATATCTTGGTCGGAAATTCCCGAACTTGATTTTATATAAGGGACCTCTTCTTATTCATTTTCATTTAATACTTCACCTCCACACTTCAAGAGACCTCTAGAACATTCCAAACACTTCATCCATGAGAAATCAATGGAAATCAAAGATCAATAACAAGAACTAGAGTGAATCAAGTGAAGGAAACCTCTCTAAAGTCATCCAAACCAAGAAATCTCTAGAAAGAGGAAATAGGGTTTTGGTGGAAAGAGGTGTATTACCAACCAAGGCTTGCTTCTTCATTATTTAAGGTAAGTTTCATGACCCTTCTATGTTATTTGAAGTATTAGTAAGTTGAAACACATGGATGGTAGAAGAGTATAGAAAATGGGTCTTAAATGGGTGAAAAATGTCATTGTGGAATAGTAGTTGGAATGAATCATGAAAATGGTTGTGTTGATGTTACAAATGCATTATAGATGACGTTTAGAACATGAAATAAGTATTGTATAAGAAAGAACGCGACAATAGACTTTGGTCATGATTTTGGGGAATTGGAGTAGATGTCACGACCCAGCCCCGTGGGCCGTGACTGGTGTCCTAACTGGACACCCATACGTACCTACCTGACAGGTCCAGCATACCAAATAGCTAAATTCCGTTTCGACATGCATAAATCCATACAGATGCAAAATACATCGCACGAACACATATATATATACATACCCAAGCCTGTACAGAAGCCGTTAGGGCTATCATAATAAACAGAAATACTCAGAACGCAGACTCGCACTCACTTACCCGAACAAAGGACAACCCACAACCCACAATCATGTCTACATGTGCCTCTAACATACGTAACGGGGAATCGAAGACGGACGTGGCCCCGCCGTACCCAAATAGTCATACATACGAACATATGAACAACAGAGATATATACCAAAAGTATCGGCTCTCGATCAAAGGGAGCTTCCAAAATAGTTAGATCAAGTCCTAGACCGGCGGCGTATCACGCGATGCGTACCGTACCGTGGGCAGTAACACAAATTTCCCGAAATATCAGGGGGTCGAGACGAATGTACCGAGTATGTAAAGCGGAAACATAACATACATAATTAAGATAACCGAGTCGATATGTAAAATCGTAAACGGAAATACGTAAATGTGAGCGACGGAATCGGATTCGTAGCGAGTCGACTTACAGAGCGTACGTACGAGTCATAAGCGAGTCGCACTTACAAAGCGTACGGACGTAATCTTATTATGTCGTATTTAGGAATTGCGGCCGACAAAGGCACACAATGCGCATCGTAGATATGTATGTGGACAAGATGTACGTACTCGTACAAAACCGTATCTCACACGTATGTCGATGTAATCGCAGTCCGAATCGTACGTACGTAACCGTAATGTATTAATCACGTACGCAGTCATAATCATATGCGGACATACAAATCGTATATCGCATCCCAATCACATACGTACGTATCCCGCCCTTTAGTAAGGGACGCGTACGTAACCCGCCCGTAGTACGGACGCTTGCGTACGTACGCGCATCAAATCAACGCCATCCTGCCGCCATCTCCGTAATATCACATAACGATC
>NW_026718725.1:0-11629 GCF_029784015.1 Lycium ferocissimum | reverse complement strand
GAAACTATGGACTAATGCTATATCTCATAATTTATGATGATGAGTATATGAAGTATGTTAAAAGTGACCAATATTGAAGTGAATGGGGAACAAAAAATAAATTACCAATTTAGTGGGAACAAATTGATGCAATTAGGAAATAAGGTGGACAAGTGTGGAATGTCTTATTTCCACGTGTAAGCTTACAAAATGAGGAATATATGAGTAATTTCATGAGGAAATCAGATTGGAAACGTGGCTGGACAGCATGCATTGTCATCATGAAATGGAAGAGGGTGTGGACCCCACAATGATGGGATAAACCTTAAATAAGAGCATTCTTGCTCTTTCTCACAGAATGAAAAAGGGAGCAGCACGTGACATGTACGTTTATAGTCAGCAACAATACGTCCACAAATATATATAGAGAGATATATATAGAATGTGCAACAACGTTTTTGTTCCATTAAAGCAGCAACGTTTTTGTCTCCATTTTAATGGAACAAAGTGTATTCCTCAATCAAATAATTTTTCCTGTGATGAGAGACCAGCAATTTAACTTATTTCTCCCTTTCAACAATTGAACTTATTTCTTCTCTACAACAACGTGATTCAATTTTGGTTACGGGTTTGCTCACCGCTTCGATCTCGTTGTTCCATTTGTCACGTGGTTGAATTCGGGATTTCTTCAAAGCGAAGTAAGGTGGAAGAAGATGATTTTTTTTGGTATATTAGGTAAGAACTATTCTCCCCTAGGTATATTTAAATTCACCCCAGTCATAGCTAAATTGGGAGACGGGAACTACGGAAATAATTGCAAGAAATCGAATAAGATGTTGTTATTGATGTTTTGGGATTAGAATGAAGATAATGACGTTATAATCTCGAATTGTTCATGGAGTTGTTATTATGATGACGGGCTGTTTTAAAAGTGATTTAAGGACGGATGTCATTTCATTTGGATATGCATTTGATAATATTATTGTTGTTGGTATTGTGATGGATATTTTGACTAAATTGGAATCTCGAGGATTATTAAATTTTTAGGGGAAATGCTGCCCGAATTTTGATAAGTAACGTACTAGCTTAGACTTTGGATTTTGAGCACGCTATAGTTAAAACTTGATATCAATAATGTTGGTGTAGATTGGGAAGCCCGGGATCTGATTTGTGGTTAGCTTGGAGCGAACGAGGTATGTAAAGCTCACCCTTTCTTTCTTTGGCATGTCTTAGACGTAAGGGAAATATCCTACGAGCCTCGGGGAAATTCTGTTCTTACGATCCGAGCGTGTTTACGACTTTTATTCACCTCTTGATATTAACCTTCTTAATGTAGTCATGCTATGATCTTTGTGTCCTTTGTATGTTTGAATTTCAAGTGTTACATAAAGAATTTTGTTCTTAAAAAGATTTCGAAACTACGAACGACTGTAACTTTCACAAAAGGGCTCGGATCGCTTCGATATGCTCGTAGGAAGTTCTATGACGATTAATTCCCATAGCTTATATGGATGGGCTCGGATTGGTTTGGTATAGGTCTATGATCTCTCGGATTTCTTTTAATGCAGCCCTAAGGATATGATATTCAGAACGGATTTGTTGTGACCCTCGTTTGATACTCGATTGTAGATTTGTTACTTATCTACCGAGTCTGTAATGATAATCATATTTTTGATTTCCGCAAACTATTTTACATGATTCTGATACGTACTCGTGATGTCTAAAGTTCTATTTGACGTGTTCCCGAGTGACATTCGGGGAGACTTTGTCACGACCCAGCTCCGTGGCCGTGGATCAAAACCTACTCGAGCACCGAACAGACTTACGATTAAATCATCAAAATACCACACGATCGGATTTAACCGACATTATTCGGACCGATAATCGGAACCGACATCATACAAATGCTGTCCTAAGCGGTCGCCGTGTCAAACATCACATCGGAATCAAAGTTGGCGGAATGTACATCGCCCGCACACCTTTCATGCAAACGGATGGGCCATATCGGCCATAGTAGCATACGCGGGGCCGCTTAAGGACGCAAATCGAAATCATATACGGAGACAAGCCGAAACACACATAACGGTCGGGACCCACGACCCACAAACATGACTACGGGCCTCACAAACGAACGGACATACGAACATATGACGGGACGGGCCCCGCCGTGCCAAAACAAAGAGCAAATATACGTAATATCCAAAGCGGAGCATATATACCAAATGTGGGCTCCGGATCGAGAGCACTCCAAAGTAGCAAAATAGGTGGCCTAAACGGGGGGAATCACCCAACCGAGCGCCGTACACGCGGCATGAAACGCGGCCCCCGAGAAAGGGGGGTCGGTACACACGAAAAAGTACCGAGTGTGTAAAGCGAGAACAAGTAATCCAAATCAAACCGGAGTCAAGATGAACAAATACGAAGTGGAGACCCAAACTCCGTGCGGAATGCAAATGTGCGAGAATGCAAAACGTGTTAAAAATCGTGCATAAGGCTCGTGGAACGTGGTCACGCCCACGCCGGTGCCACAACACATCATACTCCGGAGAAGTTTTCAAATCTCCGTACGCCTCCGAACAGATCATAATGTCACACACATCACATCATCAAACATAACGAAGTTTTCATATCACATCATAACACCATAGACGGTAACCGGCCTATGGCGAGGTCTCGAAAACCGTAACACATCATACTGCCGAATATGTCATAGGGCGCACGATCACAAAATCGGCCCGGGTACCGGCGAACGAAATCATAATAATCGTGTCACACCCTAATTTTCGATAGGGTGTGATGGGCACCCGACCCTTACCTAGGGCCGAGCGAACCCGCGGACTATCGTAATACTCATAACCACACTGGGCCCACAAAACATAACATACGCACGAAATGAAAATTTTCCAGAAAACAAACATGCCTTTCGTTTTTTTTTTTCAAACCAAATAAAATCAAGAATCGTATGAAAAGCGTAATATAAGGCACAACAAGGTACCTCGCTTTATATAGCCGCTTGCCAAACACATCGGTAGCATAATGCATACAAACACACCGGCTTACATAGAAACTACAAAAACGGTACCCGACATATCATACACTCGACAACATCTCGCAAAGTCTCTACTAACATCTCGGATACCATACAAGCACTCGGACTCGCGGACTCGGGAGGAAGTGGAGCTCGCCAATCAGTGGAGCATCTCCGCTAACATCACCTACTCATCCGTGGGTACCGCGTGGCATGAAACGCGACTTCCAGAAAGGGGTCGATGTACGGAATATGTCGAGCATGTAAAGCATGGCATACATCAGACAAGGTCATAACCAAAGTAGGGAGTACAGAAAGAGAAGTCGTAATGACCCAATACCCAAGTACGCACATCCAACACACAAATCATACATACTCATACCGAACGCATCACAATCGGTCATACTAAATAACATTAACCGATGTGGGATTTGCCTAAACCAATGTGGAATTTTGCCTCATCATTGGGTTTGCCCCACCATCGGTGTACAAACTCATCATATCATCATACATCATCACATATCAAATGCGGCCCATTGGACCCGGCGGACAGAACGTGGTCGCCACCCTATCTGGCGCCACAACACAGCATAGCACCAGAAGTTTCAAATCTCCGTATCCCCGAACGCATCACATCATCACAGCCTATCATAGGCCATATCACAGCATAACTCCATAAACGGAACCCGGCCCTATGGCGAGGTCTCGGAAACCGTAACACAGCATAACACCGGAGTATATCATAGTGCGCACGATCACATACCGGCCCGGGATCCGGTGAAAGAGGTAACACAGAACGCACGAGCAGATCGTAAGTAACCACACGCATATCAGACACCATCACAAACTCAACCGAGTGATCAAAACGAACCCTTTTTTTGAAAATCCAAAACCATAGTCAAATCAAGTTTTCTCCCGAATCTCGCTCGGGACATATCAAACCGAACTTCAGAAATCGTTGTTACGTATCAAAATCATGGGCATAAAATCCTTATTTCCAACTCGACAGTTAAATAAATAGTCATGCTTGGGATCGGAAAAGTGATCGCATTAAATCCCTTTTTAAAAAAAAATAAGTCATTTAAAACCAACATAGAAAAGTCGCGGGACCCACGGACGAGCGTCAACCCAATCCGGGCCCGCCTATAAAAATTTGAGTCCTTACTCGTCATGAAATCATTTGCGAAGAAATCAAAGCGATCAGAGCCCTTAGTCGAAAGTTATGAACGTGTAGTTTCGAAATCGTTTAGGAACATCTCTCGTTTGAGAACAAAATTCTTTTGAAAATATAACTCTTTGCAACCTTAGAAATTTAATCATACATGTGACGTAAGGACCATAACTCGACCGCATTAAGGATACGAATATCAAGAAACATATAAGAATCGCTTACTTAAAGATTTCAAACTCAATCATATCCAAGACATACGGACCATACTAAAGATGCCAACATCAAAGCAAATACGAATCACAAACATACTCGAAATTTACGAATGGAGTTACCCCGAGGCACAAATCATGTCATACCTTAATCCTGTCTAAGACATGCCAAAAAGAAAAGAAGGGTAAAGCTTCACATACCTTACTTGCTTCCTAAGCTAATCCAAACGTAAGTCTCGTCTTCTCCAAAATCTACAACAAGTCAATAGGCATCGAACATTAGCCATAAGCGTCGAAGAATTCAATTCCAAACCACTACTTTTTCTCTGATTTTTGGGCAGCACTTCCCCCATAACTTGGACGCCCCCGAGAATTTAACTCGGCCAAATCTTCAACAACAATACCAACAACCATTCCAACAACATCAATAAGTAATTTCAAACGCATTCTAACACTAACAAGTCATTTCCACATACTTCGACAACATTCCAATTACATTCAACTTAACTATATATTTCCAAACTAATATCCACGATCGCATATTCGAATAACAATTCAAACCTTTCAAACACAAATCAATAACATTTCCCACAATCCACAAAATTGTTCAAAACAACCCAACAAAACATAAGGCAACCCGAAACCTTCCAAGTCCAAGGAAATATCAACAACGCATTTCTTTTCTTCCAAACTCATAAACCATACTAACAATTCACACATTGACAACATTATCTTCCACAAATTCATGAAACTATATTAAAATTTCTTAAGGTTCTAAATCAGCCCACCCACAATTACAACACCAACTTGGCACATTAAACTCTCATTTACATCATTGCATTCATGACGACAACAACCAAAACACACTAAATAAAACTTGTTCTTCACTCTCTTTCCACACTACACGGCACACCACACACAATTACATATTCAACTTGCATCATTCAATACATTCATTCTCATCACATAATCCATGACAACAACGACCAAAATACCAAATAAAATCAATTCGCTAAAACTACCAAAAAGCAGCCCTTCAACACACATACATCAATTCCATGATTTTTCATCCATTTCTTCACACTCAACACATTCAAACATGCTAAATACAATTCATTCTTCATTCCTACACACACTACTACATACACACGGCCAACACTTCTACATGCATAATCTCATGAATTCCTTTCATTTCCACATACCACAACATGTACAAACCATCCATAAAACACATAAAGAAAATCAAACCTACCTTTTTCTAATTCTCTCCACCTTGAAGAGGATCCCGAGCTTGACAAGAATACAAGAGAATTACAATTTTTGGACCAAGATTGAAGGCTAGGAATTTTTTTCTTTCCTTTCTCTTCTCTTTCTCTTGTATTTTCCTCTTGTTTTTTTTTTTTGAATTTTTACGGAAAGTTTTGGAACTTTGGCTGAAAAAAAATGAGATTTTTGTCCCTTAAAACGGACTGCTGAAGTCGGTTTTTTTAGCTTCTGATGCGTATCGTAGCAAGCATCGTAGCGGCATCGTAGCGGTACCGCGGAAAACTGTTTCTGCGTCGACAGTTCAGTTTGTAACGTCTATAATTCTCTACTCCGACGTCCTATCAATGAACGGTTTGTTGCATTACAAACTAGACTCGACGAACTTCATTTTAGGATTTTGAAACACCTTAAAACTCCACATATACTATGAGATATGCGCCTCCAAAGTTGACTAAAATCCGTCCGCGTTTCTCAAATTTTCGTCGAACTTATTTTCTTCAATTTGCTCAATCCCGAAATATTCCAAAATTCTCCATGCATGATATTTATCACTTATTACACTAATAATGGTCATGTTACCGTGTTTCAAAATATTCTTTCCCGATTACGACTTACGAGATCGTAATTCACCCTTTTTCTTCGTCGTTACGTACTTTCCATGGCTTGTGCCTTTCAAAACATCCCATTACTACGATGAGGTACATGTCAAACTCATGCTTCCGAAAACGCGGGGTATAACATCCTTCCCCCTTTAGAACATTTGTCCTCGAATGTTCAACTAGTCGCATAGGATCTTATAAAGATCTCGGGGGTTTCCTTTTATTACCATGACATACCGTCTCATCTCCCAACCATATTTCTTCTTCATCGTCTTTTCGGCTTCCCAAGTCATCTTCTCCCTAGGCTTTTCTTAATTTCATAACAATCTTCATTATATTCACATTGTCCCGTTCGTATTCGATCTCAGCGTACCGCTTCCTTAACTTTTTTTTTACCCTTCTCTCGATCAACTTTATCCTTAATAGCTCACAAGCTATCTTATCAATACGTTCATATACATCACAATTCTTTTCCTCTGTACTCTTGTCTTAATCTCACTATTACTATCGGCACGACCTTTCAAGTCGTATTACAAACCCATATCTCTTTTTTTTTTTTTTTTTATTTCGGAAAAATTTCGACAGTTTCCTCTAATTGTCACTATTCTCAAAGCACCGCACGCAGAAATACCAACAATGCCTCACGGGCCAACATACATATACACATATCATATCATATCATGCTTCACAGGCTCCACAACATCAATAATCATACGAAAATGATAAATGTACCTCGTATGTCCAACCTCGAAATCGTACTCGTTACACTTTCTTATTCACTTTCCTTTTAATCCTTAACTTACATTTCAATCATATTTCAATATCTTACCCGACACATATCTTTCATACCTTTTTAACTCGCGTACTTCGTAACTTCCAACATCGTCACTCACTTCCTTCACGATGTCATTCTTCCCTGCAATCCAAATCGCAAAGAGAATCATCCTGGCGTGACTTGGCTCTATGGCACGATCTCGTATATGAAAGAAGAGTAACCATCCTAAATGCCCGTAGCCTCCGTTTATAAACGTGCGCAACACACCATAAACAGACTTACTTGACACGACTTTGCGTACAACCCACAGGACGAATCGCTCTCGATACCACTTTGTCACACCCTAATTTTCGATAGGTATGACGGGCACCCGACCCTTACCTGTGGGCCGAGCGAACCCGCTAGCTATCCTAATACCATAACCATACCGGGCCCACAAAACATAACATGTGCACGTAATGAAAATTTTTCGTAAAACAAACATGCCTTTTCGTTTTTTTCAAATCAAATAAAATCTCAGCCGTATGAAAAACCGTAATATAAGGCACACAGTATTTTGGCCGATATAGCCACTTGCCAAACACATCGGTAGCGTAATGCATACAAACACACCGGCTTACATAGCCGCTTACAAAATCGTACCCGACATATCATACACTCGACATCGTCTCGCAAAGTCTCTACTAACATCTCGTATACTATACAAGCACTTGGACCGTGCAAAGATTCCGAAGAAATGGAACTCGCCAATCCAACCTCGGGAACATCTTCTGCTAACATCACCTACTCATCGCGTGGTACTGCGGTATGAAACGCCCCCGAAGAAAGCGGGGCCGCACGGAATATGTACCGAGTATGTAAAGCATAGCATACGTAAAATGAAATCATAACCGAAGCCGTGGGTACAGTAGTGAGTATAAAAACCCAAATACCAAAGTACTTACATCCGACACACAAATCATACTTACTCATACCGAACGCATCATAATCCGTCATATGAAATAACATTAACCGAATGGGATTTGCTCAGACCAATGTGGGATTTGCTCTCATCATCGGGTTCGCCCCACCATCGGCGGAACAAACTCATCATATCATCATACACTGTCACATACCAAACGCGGTCCACAGACCCGGCCGGGATGAACGCGGTCGCCACCCTATCCGGCGCCAGCGAAACACAGCATAACACCGTGTTTCAAATCTCCGTACAACCCCCGAACATAACACACCATCACAATATATCATAAGCCATATCACAAAGATAATTCCATAAACGAATCTACCGCGATGTTGTCTCGGAACCGAATACAAAGATAACACCGCAGTATATCACAGCGCGCACGATCATATACCGCCGGGATCCGTGAAAGAGGTAAATACGTAACGCACGAGCGCATCGTAAGCGACCACACGACATATCGTACATCACCGCGTACTCAACCGAGTGATCAAAACGAACCTTTTTTTTTTTTTTTGAAAAAAAATCCAAAACCATAGTCAACCAAGTTTTCTCCCGAATCTCGGCTTCGGACATATCAAACCAAACTTCTCGAAACCGTTGTTACGTATCAAAATCAATGGGCATAAAATCCTTATTTCCAACTCGAGCGTATAAATAAATAATCATGCTCGATCGAAAGGTTTTATTAAATCCTTTTAAAAAAAATAGGTCATTTAAAACCGACATAGAAAAGTCGCGGACCCACTTCGACGAGCGTCAACTCCAATCCGGACCGCTCTATAAAAATTTAAGTCCTTACTCGTCATGAAAACCTTTGCGAAGAAATCGAAGCGATCCGGCTCTCTTGAAAGTTACTACTGCTCGTAGTTTCGAAATCGTTTAGGAAATGTTATCTCTTTGAAAACAAAACTCTTTTGAAAACAAAATTTTTGAAAATATAACTCTTTTGCAACCTTAGAATTTTAATCATACAAAAGACGTAAGGATCATAACTCGACCGCATTAAGGATACAAATAACAAGGAACATATAAGAATCGCTTACACAACATTTCAAACTCAATCATATCAAAGACATACGAACCATAGCCTGACCATACTAAGGATACCAACATCAAAAGCAAATACAAATCACAAACATACTCGAAACTTAAGAATGGAGTTACCCCGAGGACACAAATCATGTCATACCTTAATCCTGTCTAAGACATGCCAAAAGAAAAGAAGTGGTAAGCTTCACATACCTCGATTGCTTCCTAAGCTAATCCAAACTCAAGTCTCGTCTTCTCCAAAATCTACAATAAGGTCAGCATTAACCATTAGTCATAACATCGTAGAGATCCAATTCCAAACCATTGCTTTTTCTACCAAAGATTTCCACTTCGTAACTTGACGCCCCCGAGAATTTAACTCGGCCAAATTCATCAACAACAATACCAACAAACATTCTAACAACATCAACCATTTATTCAAAACGCACTTTATCATCAACAACCTTCTTTTCACAATACTTCACAACATTCCAATTACGTTCAAAACCAACATATATTTCCAAACATTAATATGCTCACGCATATTCAAATACAACTCAAACCATTCAAACATGATTCAAGAACATTTCCAACAATCCACAAATTATTCAAACAACCCAACTCAACATACAAAATGCAACCCTAAGCACTCCAAGTTCAAGAAAACATCAACAACACATTTCTTTTCTTCCAAATTCATAAACCATACTAACAATCCATACTTTAACAACATTAATCCCATAAATTCAAGAAACTATATTAAAATTACATTAGCTTCTCCCACAACCTACAAACGATTCCAACTTCCATTTAAATCATTAAACCATCATTTTCATCATAAAATCCATACAACAACAACCAAAACATACTAAATAAAATTTGTTCATTCTTTGCCAAACAAAATACCCATTTCCTACAAAATTTCCTTCAAAACACACAAATTCCATGATTTTTCATCCATTTCCTCACACTACAACACATATAAACCATCCATAACATGTGAAAAGAGGATTAAGACTTACCTTCTTCAACATTTTCTTGTTCTCATGCTCCTCTAATTCCAAATGAAATTATATTCGTGACTACATGGCGCTGTCTTGATCGATTGGTACTTCATTTTGAAATCTCACTCAAAATCCTCATTTTGTGAGGTATATTTGCTCCCTTTGTGTGCTGAATTTTCTGGAAATTTTTGGAACTTTGGCTGAAAAAATGAGATTTTTGTCCCTTAAAACGGACTGTCAAGTCGGTTTTCAGATCGTAGTTTAAACATCAGCATCGTTGCATGTACCAGTAGCGGTGCCGCGGGAAATGTTGTTTCTGCGTTGACCTTTCAGTTTGTAACGTCTATAATTCTCTACTCCGATGTCCTATCAATGAACGGTTGGTTGCATTACAAACTAGACTCGACGAACTTCATTTTAGGACTTTGAACCACCTTAAAACTCCACATATACTATGAGATACGCGCCTCCAAAGTTAACTAAAATCCGTCCCGCGTTTCTCAAATTTTCGTCAACTTATTTTCTTCAATTTGCTCAACCCGAAATATTCTCGAAAATCTCCATACATGATATTTATCACTTATTACACTAATAATGGCCATGTTCCCGTGTTTCAAAATATTCTTTCCACGACTTACGAGATCGTAATTCACCCTTTTTCTTCGTTGTTACGTACTTTCCATGGCTTGTGCCTTTCAAAAACATCTCATTACTACGATGAGGTACATGTCAAACTCATGCTCTGAAAACGCGGGGTATAACAAATCAAGCCAATACCAATGATCTCACATTCGAATACTTGCTCAAAACCTACAAGCAAAATTCAAGCATACTTCAAGAATTCACATAACATTTCAAACGGTCCACCCAACACATACACTACCCGAATTTTTCCAAATTCAATAAGAACAATTACAACACATTTTCTTTCTTCCATACTTCATGAAATATAACAACCACACATTAACAATATCATTCATTTAAATATAAGAAATCATACTTAACATCACCTTAACTTTCTAATAATCCCCAACCAATTTCCACTTCAATTTAAACCATTAAATCTTCATTTAACATCATAGAATCCACAACACAACAACCAAAATACTAAATAAAATTAGCCATCATACCCCACCAAAACAGTTCCCCCGATACGGCTACCACATCAACACCGACAAACGAATTTATATCGCTATTTCTTCCGTTCTAACTGCTAAATCTTTAAATAAACTTGTTAACAATGAAAAGGAGCCTTCATATTACCTTAAGTAGGCAGCCACCACGTTATCACTCTCCTCCTTGGTTGATTTTTAGCTCAAATTGAAGACAACGCGACGTACGACACTTTTCTCTTCATGGGCTTCGAACCGTGGCTCGAATTTTGGTCAAAATTGATTTTTTCTCTCTCTGGATTCTTCTTCTATTTTCCTCCAGAAATTTCTGGGTGTTTGTGTGAAAAATGAGGGGAAAGTCTGAAATTTTACTTAAATAACCGTGGGTCAGGGTCGTAACTCTGGCCGCCTGATTGGGCCTAACCCACCGACCCTTCACGTCTTAAAACGTCCATAACTCCTTATCCCGATGTCATATATGGACCCACGACCT
>NW_026718724.1:0-13033 GCF_029784015.1 Lycium ferocissimum | reverse complement strand
GATATTCCATGCTTTACATACTCGGTACATATTTCGTACCGACCCCTTTCTTTGGGGGCTGCGTTTCATGGCTGCAGGTACAGATTTTGGTGATCCGCCGGTTTGGGATTCCCATCAGCGGTCTTGGAGTGCTCCTTGTCCTGGAGCCCACCTTTTGGTACATATTCGTTCGTGGCACATGTATTTGTTTGTTCAGGGGTACGGCGGGGCCCTGTCCCGTCATATGATTCTGTTGGTCTGTTTAGAGGTCTGTAGACGTATATGTGGGTTAGGCACATCGTCCATGCATGTGTGTTTGTATGTTATATGTTCGGGCGATCCTATTCGCCGTGCGCCCTCGTCGGCTTGCTTTTGTATATGTTTTGGGGCCGATGCGCCCTTGATAGCCTTACCGGCCGATATATATATGTTTGTGTTTGAGATGTGTTTGAGGGCAGCTTGAGATAATCGAGACATACACCGATATTTGTATACGCGTAAGCTATCTGTTTGTGAATCGGATTAATGAATGTGTTTGGGTGCCCAGCTCGGGCACTAGTCACGGCCTACGGGGTTGGGTCGTGACAGAAGTGACCGAAGTACCATGATTAGAAAGAAAGAAGGTAAATTTTCCTAAATGTACTATAGCCTCTCGTGGATGGGCACAGACATCTACGTACCATTCCACGGGACTCTACTAGACATTGCTCTTGTTCATGTGAGACCGGTAACTAAGGCTCTGATACCAACTTGTCACGACCCATTTTAGGATCGCGCGTCCACCTACCATTCCTACCTCAGTAGGCGAACCCCTAACCCAAAACCAACATATTTGCAATAATAGAACAAGATTCATTAAACTTCAAGTTATAACAATAGTAAAATGCGGATGTAAAACCAATATATATAAATAAGTGAAAGTTTTTGCAATAATTCTTTCATTTTGCCTTATACATCTGACT
Source organism: Lycium ferocissimum (assembly GCF_029784015.1). NCBI lineage: Eukaryota > Viridiplantae > Streptophyta > Magnoliopsida > Solanales > Solanaceae > Lycium > Lycium ferocissimum. The sequence continues at coordinate 12,092 of NW_026718724.1, read as the reverse complement.
CCTTTCCCATGACCTGGTCTGGACTAGTACAAGAGTGACTACTTTGAAGACAATGTACAATGAAAATAAAGACTTAACCTCCATATAGGAATGAGATGATGGAGGTCTTAAAATAGGCACCGTACATCTCCCGGAAACTCCAAACAACGAATAACCTGCACAACTCTATACCCCGAGAGGGATGTAGCAAGAGTAGTATCAGTACAACACTAGTACTTGTAAGCATCATAGGCCAACAATGGTTAAAAAAACATAACGATAATAGAGTCTGCAAATAAACATATTAGGCGGTCTTAAGTCAATTCATGGGTATTACCTTCCCCTCGTCCCAAACAACTATAAAGCTTCATTCCAATAACGCTCTTCTTGAAGTCCATTACCTTAACTTTATCATTCCTAAAGTTCTAGTGCATCTAGCATAATAATTAGATAACTATGCTCAAAATACGTACATTCTGATACTAACAGGGCCAATGCTACGCTAATACCACAATCAACTTATCATCTATCGTATCCGCAATTGGTTTTAAGGAAAACTCTCTGGGCATTCTAATATTCATTACTCACCCAACCTAGCAAATCATACACAACTGTATTAAGGCCATCTAGCGCCAAACTTTTCCAATCCAAGATTATAGGCTATAGTTATAGCAACCAAGCCCAACTATGCCAAGTCTCATAAACCATAAACACGATCGAAGTCATCACCTATGTTATAGCATCTAAACCGAACTCTGCCAAGTATCAGTATAACCATTCCAAACCAGTATATCACAATCATATCACAACTATATCATAGAAAACCAAAAGGTACAATGCAATGCAATAATGTATGAATGATGAATGCAATACATTTGCACTGTACACATGTACTCCGACTGATGGAACATCACATCTCTGTAGCACAACCCATGGGGGACCCGCAAGTCCATTTACTACTCGTCACGACAACAACCTCAATGATGAGGACTCTCTCAATCCCGGTAACAGACCTCGGGCATCTAACACTCATTCGTTCCTGACAAGAGACCTTGAGCAATGTACAATTATTTCGCTCTGGTAAATGACCTCGGATCATAGATTCTCATCTCTCTTTTATGCTCTCCGACAAACACCTCACAGGCTACACTCTCTCACTTATTATCATCAGTACCATAATAATGCAATATCAATGTATCATGAAAATGAGTATGAATACGATGCAATGTAATATCAACCACCAATCCAATCCCAAACATTAGCACACATGGCACACAAGTAATATCTATAATAAGGCTACACAATAAGCCACCATGGAATCACAATTCTCATCTCAATATCAATCAAGTAAAGTACCGCAATATCATAGCCATAATATATCACTAATCACCAGTTTCTGATGTCTCAACGTGGAACCGAACCAATAAGTAAATAGAACAAGATAAGTCAACAACGTGATAGGATGACTAGCCCCAAGTCACACAACAAGTCCCAACCTAAGACAATATCCAACCCAACTTCATACCCGAAGGTTTACAAGTATTCTTTGACAATATCATCTCAAACATACGCTTCGCTAATCGAAGTCTCACCATAAGATAATCATAAATCTACAACTATATTAGTGATACATAATAATCACTATATCTCATGCATCATCAAGCTAAAGTATCCCTCCCAATCTCCAAAACCCTAGACATGCATTCTCCGTTTCATCTAACACTCGTATATGAAAGTCCAACAGAGTCTACCAAGAGAGGGAAGTCGTAACCTACCTCAAGGCCGAACAGGCGTGCGAACATCCACTTAGACTCCATCTTCCATCTTTTATGGAAATTGTAGATCCGAGAGGTCTAGAAACGATGGATAAATTCATGTGAGCAACAATTTAGGAATTTGGGGTCATCGGGGTAAAATCGTCATTTCTTAAATAATCATTCTAGATTCTCAATTATTGTTATTCCACCTCATTTTATAGAAGTCAAGGTTTATCGAAGTCAAACTTACCTCACTAATTTACATTCCTCATTATTAACACCTAACAAGTTAACCCATTAGAGAAATAGAAAGGATTTAGGCTTAGAACTTGTCATTAATCTAGGTCTTGCTATAAATAAGCCATCTTTGATTATTAATTACCCTCGATCAACAATACCACTTTTATCCAATAGTCTCTTAAGAATTTAGATAAAGAACCTTCATTTAATGCTTTGCCATAACCATAAATGGTGTAAGAAGTAAGAGGGAATTAAAGTAAGATGAAATGAGGGATTTAAGGTGATTACCTTCCCAACATTTAAGTCTCTAGGGCTGGAATATCCTTAGTGGCGGATTCTTTGGGGAAATGAAATATTAGGTCAAGTCCATAAATAGGGCTTTATATAGGTCAACCACTAGTCGTCTAGTGCTTCAGCGGTTGGGCTACCACATTAGCGGCACCTCTTCTGCGGCATCGAGACCGCGAAAGCAGTCAGATGAAATCTTTCTAGCCTTCGCTTCAGTGGGCATGGGTCACTGAGGAGTGACTGCTATGGCGGTCAACCTACCGCTAGGGCAGTCTAACAGGGTCCAATGGCCGAAATTCAATGTTTTAATTCCTACTCACACGATAGGTCTAGTTAGGCTAGATGTTCACCGGGAACACATAACGAATCGAACAAGTTCGGGATGCCAAAGTTGTGAATCTTTTAGAATTCCGGTAACGAAAAAACTGGTCATTGCATTAAATACCAATTAAACAATCGTTCGTCCTCAAACGACAAGGGGCATGGGAAGGTAAGTTGATTATACACCTTAAATTTTTTTGCATCGTTTGCATTATAAGTAAACTAACGTAAGCCCGGAGAGGTTATGGAACTCTTATAAGGTTAAGGAAGACTTCTAACAAGTTCTAAGCAAGTGTCAAAAGGTATCGGGATTAAGTGAATCGAAAAAATTAAGTTTGTCAGAATTTTAAAAAACTTGAAAGAATTTGGATAGGAATGGTCCAACTTGTGTAACGACCCATTTCATCGTTATAGTTCTTTTGGTACTTTCGCTCGCTCCCGAGCATTGATTAGCCCCCTTTCTGACCCAAAGGGACCGTTGACACGCTTCTCGAGGTGTTTAGACTGGATTTGGGTAACTTAGGTGAAAATATAGGCTTAAAAGTGAAAGTGATTGACCCGAAGTTGACTTTTGGGCAAACGAACCTTTTTCAAAATTTCATCAATTCCAAGAGGTCCGAATAGTCGTTTAGAACTTGTGTGTGCGTTTGATTCGGTTCCCAATGCATTCGGATGCATTTCGGGACATTGGATGGGAAATGAGAATTAAGGCATCGGTAGTTGACTCGGTCAACGAGACTTCCGTTGGGAATTTCGAGGTCACAGGAGTGTTTGCAGCGTGTTTTTATATGGGACTAGTATCTAGTATGTGAAGCAGATGGCCTTAGGAGTTAGTCAAAAAATCGGATCGAAACGAAAAACATAGGCCAAGCGAGTACCGGCATATTTTGGCTTGACCAATAAGCGGTAGTGGAATATACAATAGGTCTAGTGCCTATGTGCGGCGGTGATGGGCATATTTGTGCATTTAATGAGTCTTAAATGAGTCTTAGACCCTCATTATTTCATTTCTCGATATTGGGGCTTGGGAAGGCTTTTCTTGGAGACAAATTAAAGGAATTCTTGGAGGTAAAACCTTGTCTAATCCTTTACTTCTATTTAATCACAATCATCTTAGACTTTCCCCTTCCCATTTTCAATCCTTTAGAAATGGAATTTGAAGGAGGGTTTTGGGAGATTTTTCTCAAGAGTATACTTGATAAATTGATGATGTTAATGTTAAAATGTGATGAATCTAAGCTTAGTAATCATATATCTTTCACTTTTAAGGTTGAATTTCGGATGTGGAGAATTAGGGTTCATACCCAATTTGGGGGTTTTATTAGAAATCAGATTTGGGGATAATTCTTGAGCTAAATCAACAATTAATGATGGGGTTATGATGAATTTCTCGTTTTGCCCTTGTGGGTCCGTTTCCTCAATTTCTAGGGTTAAAATGGACCTAATTGATATCATAGAAATATTAGTATGATTATTCATGATTTCTAATTTAGAATTCGATTGTGCTTAGACTACTTTAGTTCTAAGCTTCAGAGAAAGGGCAAGGCGATAGAGTGACTTGTTGGTGTTGCAATTAAAATCCGGGTAGGTTATGCTTTACCTTTGGTGAGACATAGTATAGTGAATCAGAGAGAGAGATTATGATGTCGAGAGGAACAATGTGAACCTTCGGGTGTGAAGTTGGGATGGATATTGCCTTAGGTTGGGCCCTGGTGTGTGTTGGGACTAGCCACCCCATTATATGTGTTTGATTGTTTAATTGTGTTGGCTTGATTCCATGTGTAGTTGGTAGATAACTGTCACGACCCAACCCCGTAGACCGTGACTAGTGCCCAAGCTAGACACTCGTATACACCTGTTAACTATAATCAGCTCACAATAAGCATAATAAGGAACTCATGTATAAAAAGGCAAGACGTCGTCTCAAAACTGTCGTATATATAGATATATCATAACAACTTGTCTGCTGAGGAGTTACAACTTTCAAGCAAGCATGATATTACACATATTATCAACAAAGAAATTGTCATAATATAAGGGAACGTGCAACCATATACGAGCCAACAAGGCTACCATAACACACGGCTTCCAAATATATATATCTACACAAGCCGACAAGGCTGCCACTACACACAACATCCCAAAACACATATATATACGCAAGCCGAAATCCTCCACGCCTGGATACTACGAATGGGAACGCCCCAAAACATAAGTCATATAGACAAAGGCGATGAAAGTAACTATATACATCCCACACATATGTCTACATAATCTCTTAAGAGTGACATATTTTAACATATGACGGGACGGGGCCCCGCCATACCACACGGCTAAGCATATATATACAACAAAAGGATCCGTACAAAAAATATACGCTCCGGGAACAAAAGGAAGCACTCAAAGATAGCATAATAGGTATCCTAAATAAACGGATCACCAAACACGAGCATCCCCACGCGGGCATGAAACGCCACCCCCGAAAAGGGGTCTCGAAATATGTCGAGTATATAAAGCATGAAATACGATATAACGAGATTATTACCGAAATAAAATGTACGAACACAAGTACAATAACGGAATACCAAAATGCTTGCTTTTGAAACACAAATCATGTATGTCAATATCATATATCATATAACCAATTATAGGACTCGATGAACATGGTCTCCATGCCGTCTTTGCAAGCCATAACACAGCATTACCACAAACCATAACTCCGTATCACTCGTGTCATAACTCCGTACACATAACAATTCCAACCTAAATTATTATCCTCCGTATCACGTACATAGCACCTTAACACGGATAACACCAACATAGTAAATAACACCATAATATATATATCACGACAACAAGCCCAAGTGAGGGATTCGGTGAAAGATGTAATAACAACAATGCACACACTAGTAGTGAGTAACCACTGCATATAAAACATCTTTTGAGGCTCAATAGACAAGTAGACTAACTCCTACATATGCTTCAGTAATCGGGATGATAACCGATATTAAGTTCTCTCTAATGTCATTACGAACTATATAAAGGAAAGTCTCAGGGATCATAGACATGTATTAAATCAATACGAGACAGCTTATGAAAGTTAAGGACATTATTCATTATAGAATCCTTTAGGAATAGGAACTCTTACATCATTTACTATTCAATCATATAAAAGACTCGAGGGCAATAGCTAGACTATCCGAGAGTTCTAACATCGAGAAGTGAATAGGAATCATCAATCATACTGGAACTTATGATTATACAACGTTACCCTAGAAGCTCATATTTTATCTTACTTACATCTAGGACATGCCAAAAGAAAGAAGGGATAGGCTTTACATACCTTTAGCGTTTTCTATACACAACCCGTATACTTTGCCCAATAGTACTTTAACCTATATTAAGATATCAAGAACTACGATTAAACTACGAAGAGATTCAAAACGTGTTCTAACGTTAATAGCCCCTTTCAAAATAATTTGACGACATTTCCTTTACATTCAAATCAACCGGCATATAATCGAACCAACACCAATCTATCATTTCAAGTGCTAACCCGAACCATTCAAACAAGACTCGAAAACACTTTGGACAACCCGCACAATATTCAAAACACCCAACCAACATAATACTATCATCACCCTTGAGTCCTTAGAGAATTAATGGGACCCGACCTTTACCTAGGGCCAAGCGAACCCGGGACTTTCGTAATACACACAATCATATTCGCTCGCAAAACATGACATAAGTACGTAATGAATTTTTTTTGGAAAACATACATGCCTTTCATCTTTTCAAATCAAACAAAATCCGTAGTCATAACGAATCACGTAACATAATGCATCGCGATATATCGCTTACATAGCCGATTACAAAATAAACTAGCAATAATGCATAACAACATATCACCCCTAATCCCGACATCCACAAATACGTAAAAACATGCTACAAACTCATATTACATACACGAAATTCCCAACGGAGGTCTCTACCATAACCCGGACACCATACAAGTCTCGTCACTCCCCGATCTCACTGTGGAAATGGAGCTCGCCAATCCCGGAACACCGAGCGAACGTCATCTTTTCTACGGGTACAATTTTTTTTTTTTTTTTTGAAATCGCTACGTCAAGTATACATGACAAGGGGCTACCGAAATATGTCCGAGTATGCAAAGCATGAAATACCGAAACGAAGTCATAACCGAAGTACGGGGTACAGAAAGTGAGCATAACAACCCGAAAACCAAAGTGCTTGCATCTGAAGTACACTTCGTACATAAGCGGTACAGAAGACCAATATAACCATCCGAATGCCAAAATACTTACTTAACTTTCGTTTGAAAAACATTCCTGTCTCACATATACGGAAAATAGAACATATCATATGAGCTGACATTAACCGACTGATCCTATTCCAGGATACATACATCATACCACATCATACTTCGTATTCAAAGCAGAAGATACAGAAAGTAAGTGTATATCCAAAATACCAGTTACCGCGGTCAAATACCCAGCGGTCAATATTATCCGAGATACCGCGGCAAAATACCCAGCGGTCAATATCACTCAACATACCGTGGACAAATACCCAGCGGTCAATATCACTCAACATACCGCGGACAAATACCCAGCGGTCAATATCACTCAACACACCGCGGACAAATACCCAGCGGTCAATATCACTCAACGTACCGCGGACAAATACCCAGCGGCAGCATCACATAGTGCGCACGATCACACGATCGCTCTCCGGGACTCCTCAACAAAGACATACAATTATATATATATATATATAATCATGGGAAACCATACGCAACGCAAAACATTTATCCCGCGACCCAATAGGATAATCAAAAAAACAAGCTCGTTATTCCTCCCCAATCGAATCAATATCATACACATTTTCTTCCCAATACCACTCGGGAACATATCAAACCGAACTTCAGAAACCAAGGTTACGTATCAAAATTGTATGCATAGAAATCCTCATTTTAGACTTAACAGATAAGTATATAATCATATTCGGGGGTCGGAAAAATAGTCATATCAAATTCTTTCAAAAGCCATAGGAACCATACATAGGAAATCGCGGGACCCACGGACGAGCATAGACCGACCCAATCCGTAGGCCCGCCTATGAAAATAAAAGTCATTACTCGTCATGAAATCATTTGCGAAGATATCAAAGCGATCCGAGCCCTTTCTTGAAAGTTACGGGCGTTCGTAGTTTCAGATTCGTTTAGGAACAAGATTCTTTTGAAAACCAACTTTTTTGCAACTTTAGAAATTTAGTCATACAAAAGACATAAGGATCATAGTTATACGTCAAACCAATCCGGGTCCGCCTCGGAAAGTTACGAACGTTACTCACTTTTAGGACTTTCTACGAACAAATCAAAGCCATCCGGCAACGGGTCTATGAAAGTTACGGACATTTTTAAACATAAGATCCTTTCGGAACAAACCATATACATAGCATTTCAAATCCAATCGTATCAAGGACATATAAACCATATAAGGATGCCATCATCAAGAAGCAGATAAGCATTATAAACATGCTCGGATGTTAAGAAAAGGATTACCCCCGAAGCTCATAACATATCATAACTTAGCCATATCTAAGACATGCCAAAAGAAGGAAAGGTAAGCTTTACATACCTTGATTACTTCCTAAGCGAATCCAAACTCAAGTCTCGGCTTCTCAAAATGTACAACACGTCATTAGGCACCAAACATTAATCATAGGCACCTCGGAATCCCACTTTAAGTTCGCACTTTATTTGCAGAAATTTGGCCAGCATTTCCCCTGTAAACTGAACACCCCGAGAATTCAACTCGGCCAAATATCCAACAACAATACCAACAACCGCATCAACAATATCCATAAGCAATCCCAAACACATTCTAACATTAATAACTCAATTCAACTATATATATTCAACTAACACCAAGACACGCATATTCAAGTACTAATCCAAAACCATTCAATCGAGATTCAACAACATTTCAAGCAACTCCATACTATTCATTAAATAACCTAATCAACACACCAAGCCACCCGAAACCTTCCAATTTCCATAGGAACATCACAACACATTTCTTTCCTCCAAATTCACAAACTATACCAACATTCCACACATTAACAACATTAACCACAATAATACAAAAACTATATTGAAATTTCATTATTTCTTCCAACAACCTACAAACGATTCCAACTTCCATTTAAATCATTAAATCATCATTTTCATTATGGAATCCATGCAACAACAACCAAAACATGCTAAATAAAATTAATTCTTCATTCCCACACACAATACACATCTATTGGGCCAAACACACACGGTTCACACACCAACATCAAATATGCCATGATTTTCATCCATTTCGCATACTACAACACACATAAACCATCTATAACACATGAAAAAAGATTAAAACTCACCTTCTTCCTTCCTCTTCATTCCAAGGTAAGGTTTTGCAAGAACAAAGGCTTTTCTTGATTCAACAACTACTTCATGTTGTTTAGCACCTTCCAAGGAGTGAAAAACATAGAAGAAAATAATTTTTTGTGATGAATTCTCCATGGCCAAATTCGGCCAGCTCCAACCGAATATCCCCTCTATATATTTTTTTTCCATGTTTCTTCATCTTTCTAGAATTGGAAAAAGATGAATAATTTTTGCTTGGTCATCCACCAACTAGATATATATATATACTTAGCTCCCACAAATATAAAATGAACACATGTGCCATTCCATGGCTTGAAATTATTGGCCAACTTTGGGGGGGGGGGGGGGGTCAGAACTTGTCCATTTTGGCTACTTCATGAAATAATTTTCCAACTTTCTGTTATAGCCCGTATTTCGTGCGCTCGGACATTTCAAAGAAGTCGTGGAATGTGGAAGGTAAGATCGTTTTTCAAAACTATTTTAATGCGCAAGTGGGTTATTAATATTATTTAGGAATATTGTTGATATGGAATATTGAGAAAGGTTGAGGGCGAAAAAGGAAAATTCGCAAAATAGTTCATGAAAATGTTTAAAAAGGCTAGGGGTAAAATGGTCATTTCATAAGAATTCAAGAAAGTTCCAAAAAGGGGCCATATTGGCCATGTGAAGAAAAAGAATGAAAAATGATGACCAAAATAAGTCATCTTTTATTTTAGAAAAAGTTCAAGAAAAAGAAAGAAAATTCTAGAAAAGAAAAGAAAGAGAAAAAGAAAAAGAAAAGAAAAGTCTAGAAAAAAAAAAAGGGGGGGGGGGGGGGGCATGTGCCCCACACATGCTTTCAAACACTATATATATATATGCAAGTGGTCATCATTTTAATGAGAGAAAGACTTGGAGAGAAAGAAATAAAGAAAAAAAAAAGAAGAAGGAGGATTCGGCCAAACATGGCCTAAAGAGAGTGAAGGAGAAAAATTATTTTTCCCTAGCATTCCAAGCAATTGGAAGGTCCTCTACAACATGGAAGGGTTGTTGGAACAAGAACATCACTCATTTGCACAAATTCATAACCCTAGTCAAGTGGAAAGTTGAAGGAAAAAGGTAAGAACTAATCTTCCTTTATGTATTATGGATGCTTGGTACATGTTATGGTATGGAAAAATGAAGGAAAAACATGAAATCAATGATATTGAAGTGTGGCCGTGTGGTGTGTGGTAATGGCCGAATATATGTGTGTCGTGTTGTCTTGCAAGGGAAGAATGGATTGATTCTATGTAGAACGTTGTTTGTTGTTGTAATGTATGAAAAGATGAGAATTCATGGAAATGTGCATGTAGTGTATGTAGCATGTTGGTTGTTATTGAAATGCTAAGAAATGAGTAAAAATGCATGGAAGTATGTATAAAGTGTGGTGGTCGTGTGGTCCTTGTATGATGTAGGAGAAAATGAAACAATTCTATTTAGCATTTTGATTGTTATGTTATTGTTATATTGTATAGAGATGGATGAAAATGCATGAAGACATGTAAGGAGTGATTATGGTCGAAATAGGTGTTTTGGTAAGTTAGTGTAAATTGATGTAATTTGATATTCTAGTTGTTGTCGATATGGATCATGTAACGTGTAATGAAGGTTGTTGTCGAAGTTAATGCATACGAATGATCATGAAATACATGGTTGTTGTTGAAGTTGAAGGTTTCGGATAAAGTAGTAGGTTGATTGAGTTGTTGGAAGATTATGTGAATTGAATTGAATTAAATTGGATTGGATTGAATTGGTTATTGAAGTGTTGCTAGAATACTTGTTGGTATTGTTGATAGTTTGGCCGGGTTGAATTCCCGGATTGTTGTTGATTAAAAATTGGCCGAGATAGACTCTCGGGGACGGTATATTTATAGGGGAGATGCTGCCGAAATTCCGGCAGACCATAAGTGAATGAACTTGAAAGGTTACGACAAGTACATGTCGATGAATCTAACGATAGTGCTGATTTTATTGAATGTAGACTAACAAGTTCGGACGAATAAACGTAGCTAGTAAGGCGCGGCGCAGGTATGTTAAGGCTACGCCCTTTCTTTTTATGGCATGATTCGTACGTGAGATGTGTTAAATGCTTCCATAGCGTTCTCATTTTCAAAAGTTAGAAGTAATGGTTTTAAGGCATGGTTTTCTTTCCTAAAAGTTTATAAATGTTTTTCAAAATATTCATTTTTTTTTCTAAAAACCAAGTTCATGATTTTGAAAGCTTTATAACTAAAACGACGAATACGATTATATAACGACAATGATGATGCCCGATATGAGAAAGTGTCTATGACGAGTATGCCAAGGATATGTTCTTACTATGAATATGACGATATGAAATGTTAAGCTATTTGTCACACCCTAACCTTATTAGGGTGTGATAGGCACCCGACCCTTACTTAGGGCCGAGCGAACCCTCAGACTCTTACTGCATACAAAGTCACGCCGAACTTTTTAAATCAAATAAGATAAAATACATAGCAAAATTTTTCAGAAATATTCTTTCTCGTACCCTTTAAACCGAACAAATCTATAATTATACAAAATTTCATTACGCAACACAGACTGACATATCGGCTGACGAAGCCGCTTACAGGCATCGACAACCAATACCCACGACGCTGTGCCGCAAAGTCTCTAACATACATCCGTAAATCATAACAAACAAACTCGACTTGGCAGCCCTCCGGGAGAATGGAGCTTGCCATCTCTGTTTGGAACACCTTCTATAATAACCTCGGCTAAATGCAGGAGTACCGCGTGGCATGAAACGCGGCCCGAAACATTGGTCGGTACGGTAAATGTACTGAACATGTAAGGCATGCAATACAGAAAACAGAACCTTAACTGAAACGAACAGGACTAAAAGATAATGTTATACCTCGCGTTTCGTACATTTGAATATTTTGAGTTAATGTGCGAGTTGTTGGGAATATTAATTGCGGGCAATGGTAGTATGGAAAATATTGAGAAAGGCTAAGGGCAAGAAGAGAAAGTCGCAAAATGGGCCGTGAAAATAATGCGGAAGG
>NW_026718723.1:0-12861 GCF_029784015.1 Lycium ferocissimum | reverse complement strand
TTATTTTTGATAGCCGAAGGGCTTATGTATATAGTGAATATGTTTCAAATATGAAAATAGCTTTTCTATGATTATAAGCATAAGAAATATGAATGAATGCACGATGAGTAATAGAACGAGCGGTGCTCGGTGGCTGCCTCCGGTACTTCGTCGTGGCCCTAGTCGGGTCGTGACAAAAGTGGTATCGAGCCTGTTCAGCTCTGTTGTCTACGAGCCGTGTCTGTGCAGTAGAGAGTCTTGTTTATGGTGTCTTTGCGCGCTCACGCTAATAAACAGGAGGCTACAGGGCATTTAGGAAAAATGACCATCTTTCATCTTAAGAGATCGTGCGATAGAGCTGTGTTATAAGATTTTCTCCTCCCTAATAGTGTGCCATGATTTCAGAAATGCCGCCAAAGCGAAAAACTAAAGCCGCCTGCATGGGCAAGACTATGATGAAAATGCCGGTAGAAAGCGAGCCGCCATGAATGTAAGAGGGTGAATCACATAACGAGGCTCCATCTAATGCTTCTTCCACCCACCTATTACGGAAGAATAAGAAGGGACTTCGACTCCGCCCTATGCCTCGGCCCTCCACGGCTACTTCGGTCAACAAGTGGATCGAAGCTATTCATCTATTGACGCGGTTAGTTGCCGCCCGAGGCACGGTGGCGAGAACGCGGCCTGGTGATCGGTCGGCCTAGTACCGCAGCCCGTGATTTCATGAGTTTGAATGCTCCGGAGTTTTTCGGGTCAAAGCCAGATAAAGACCCGCAAGGCTTTATTGATGAAATGTTGAGGACATTGAAGATTATTCATTCCTCTAAAACTGAATCTGTGGAGTTGGCATCGTATAGACTCCGAGATGTGGCGGTCTTATAGTATAATAATTGGATAGCATCAAGAAAAGAGAATGCGCCTCCTCCCGTTTGGCAAGAATTTGTAGATGCCTTCATCCGCCACTATTTGCCACCCGAGATCCACCGAGCTAGAGCGGATAGATTCTTAAATCTAAAGCAAGAAAATATGAGTGCCCGAGAGTATAGCCTTCAATTTAACTCTTTGGCTAGGTATGCTCCGACTATGGTGGCCGACATGGGAGATCGGGTGCATAGATTTTTGAGTGGCTTAGGGCCACATCTGTTCAAGGACTGCTTGACTGCCTCATTGCAAGCTGGGATGGATATCTCCCGCATTCAAGCCCATGTGTCACGACCCAACCCCATAGGCCGTGACTAGTATCCGAGCTGGACACTCGTATACATATCTGTTAGACATAATCAAACTGAAGCTAAACATAATATGAAAGCTTTGTGAAAACATACATCATCTCAAAACGTCATCTACATAAATCATGGTAACCTGTCTCCTGAGGAGTCACAACCAATCAAAAGATATCATGATACACGAGCCGAAGGGGCTGTCATAACATATGGGAACATCCCCAAACATATACGCAAGCCGACAAGGCTGCCACTACATACAACATCCCAAAATAATTCATATCGACACAACTGAACAACATCTATATACAACCCACACATATGTCTACAGACCTCTAAGAGTATCAATAGTGAAATATGACGGGACGTGGCCCCGCCGTACCCCCGGATAAACATATATATACATCAAAAGATACGTACCAAAAGTCTAGGTCTGAATAATGGAGCACTCCAAGACACCGAGTAGAAGTCCTAAGCTTCGGAGGATCACTAAATCGAGTATCCGTACCTCGCGGCACGAAACGCAGCCGCCCAGAAGAAAGGGGTCGGTACGAGATATGTATCGAGTATATAAAGCATGAAATGCAATATAGAAGATCATAACCGAAGTAAAGATTCCGGAGACAAGTATGATAATCAAGAAATCACTTTGCACTGTGCCTTATACAACAAGTCATGCATATCATTATCATATACCGTACTACCCCATCAAGGGACTCGGTGAATAGTCATATCATCATATCATCATATACCGTACCCGGCCCATTATGGGACTCAGTGAATAATCATATCATCATATACCGTACCCGGCCCGTTATGAGACTCGGTGAATAATCATATCATCATGTCGTCATATCATCATATCATCATATAGCGTACCCGACCCTCTAGTGAGGGACTCAGTGGATAAAGTAGTAAAATGTGCGTAATAACATACCCGGCCCGGGACTCGGTGAAAGATGTCACAACAGTATGCACGAGCAGAGTAGTAAGCAACCATATGCAACTAAATCAGCATCTGAGACTCAATAGATAAGTAGACTAACTAACACTCGAGTATCAAGGCGATAGTCATGTTAAATACTCCTTGAATGTCACTATGAACTACATCAAATTGAGCCTCAGGAATCATAAACATGTATCAAGATAATGTGTAATGGCTTATGGAATCAGAGACATTAGTCATCGTAGAGCCTTTAGGAATAGGAACTTATACATCCGACTACTATCCGACATATAGAAGGCTCGAGGGCAGTAGCTCAACTCCTTTAAGAGTTTTAACATCAAGAAGTGAATAAGAATCATGAATCATGCTCGGAACTTGTGAATAGAATTACCCCAAAGCTCATATCGTACATTACTTACGTCTAGGACATGCCAAAAGAAAGAAGGGATAGCTTTACATACCTGGAAGCTTACTTTTCACTTTCCAACTTACTTCTCATCTTGCAATCTACGTATGATCATTCATAGTCTCATAATCTACATATAAAACCATTCATACTATTATTAGGCTTATCGTCATATGCTTATCTTAAGCCTCCAAATTAAATTCTTTAAGAATTTTGCCAAAATTCGGGCAGCATCTCCCCTATATCATTAGCATCTTCCAATTCGGTATATCACCACAACATCCTAACCACAAATAAATCTTGACACAACATGCATATCCATAACAACTTCGTAATACTTTATAACGAGCGACAAGCTCGAATTAGAATCCGTATTCTCCATAGCACCTTTTCGTATGTTTCCTTCTTAACCTTAAAAATATTCTCAATATGATAAGAGCATTATTTACTACAAATCTCAGCTTGTATCATATAATTACAACAAGAAAAACAGCCCCAAACTCCAACTCTATCACATGACAATTCTATTCGCAAGTTCGTATTTAATTCATCTAGCAACGTAGATACGACTTGGGTAAGTCAAATATATCTAGGAGAGAGGATTTCTTACCTTATATGCCAAGAACCACTCGTCTTCCACCTTATTGTATTTTGAAGAAAGCCCGGATTCAACAACGCATCGAAACGGAACAACTAGATTGAAAACCCGCATGTCGTTCTTGAGAAGAAGTATATGTTTTTTTTTTCCTTAAAATGTGACGTCACTGGCTGCTATTAAGGGCAGATCGTTGCTGCTAGTTCTTATGAAATTTTACCGATTAATAGTGATGAATGAGATCAATAGTTTAGTCAAACTCTCCTTTAGGAGTTCTCTAAAAAAACGTGAGAAATCTGATGCATATATTACAAACATGTCTCAAGGTAATTATCATTTAAAGAGTGGCACTAGATATACCCTTTCTCTTGGGACCCACACTATTCAATATATGGATTTGTATTACATCCTTACCCAAGTAAATCTGCCACCAACTCATCCCATAAATTGTCACGTTCATGTGTAGTCCCTTTGCCACATGGATGAGGTTTTTCCACTCATCACTTATCCATCGATGTTATTTATTTTGTTGTCTTGTACTAAAATTTTTCATTATTACACACATAATTAATTTCTTGATCTCAATTCCCTTAAACATGAACCACTTTTAACGTACTTCATATACTCATTGCCATGATTATGTGACATAACACTAGTCCATAGTCCCTTTTGGTACACATAAAATATTATTCTCAATCACCGTGGTCACACTTGTTAAGTCCTAAAATTATTTCGGGACCTCAAACTCTTTGTACACCGAGCTCTCGATTTTTTTTTGTCCATAATACGGGATATTATAGCTTGAACCGTATTTTACTCAAATAAATGTTGAAACTCGACAAAACTTATTTTCTTCGATTGGTTTAACTTCAAATCCTTACGATGCGTGTGTACCATCACTTTAACCGCCTATAAACTTGGGGAATAACCTCGTGTCCGTTACTAATATCATTTAACTCGCACACTGTCCAACGCATGAGAACACGGGATGTAACATAATCTCCACTAATATTTCTACACTAATAGAAATTTGCAAGCAAGTCGTGCACTTATTAAAATCGGGGATTAAAAGTCCTTGTTTCATATCCCAAAAATAATCTTGTCCTTGAACTTATATCGATTAGCTTACAAATAATCCAATGTACAAAAATATGGGATATAACATCCTTCCCCCCTTTAGAACATTCGTCCTCGAATGTTAAACTAGTCCCATAAGGTCTTACAAAAATTTCGGGGGAGTCTCCTTTATCGCTATAACATGTAGTCTCATCTACCAATCAATATAGTCAAGCGAGGAATTTAAATTACCTGCAGGCATAGGAAACAAGTAAGGATACTTATTCTTCATCTCCTCTTCGGCTTCCCAGGTTATCTCTTCCCTGTTATTATTTCGCCACAATACCTTAACGGAAGCCACATCCTTAGCGCGCAACTTTCTCACTTGACGATCAAGTATAGCTATGGGGTTCTCCTCGTAAGACAGCTCCTCCGTTACATGGACATCATCCACGGGGAACACTCTAGAAGGGTCACCTAATGCATTTGCGAAGCATCGACACATGAAAGGTCGGACGCACTGCCCAAATCGATGGTAGGTCCAACTCATAGGCAACCTTGCCTACCCTACGAATAATCCGATAAGGTCCAATATACCTCTAAGATTCCTCTCTTACCGAATCTCATTACACCTTTTATGGGTGACACCTTCAAGAATACCCAATCACCAATCTGAACTCTAAGGTCGACGTCGATTATCCGCATACGACTTTTGTCGACTCCGTCGCTAATAACCTTTCCCGAATGAGTTTCACCTTATCAATAGCTTGCTGAATCATATCTGGGCGGATTAACGTAGTCTCACCAACATCAAACCAACCAATAGGTGACCTACACTTCCTGCC
Source organism: Lycium ferocissimum (assembly GCF_029784015.1). Lineage (NCBI taxonomy): Eukaryota > Viridiplantae > Streptophyta > Magnoliopsida > Solanales > Solanaceae > Lycium > Lycium ferocissimum. The sequence goes on along the minus strand of NW_026718723.1, from coordinate 7,811 downwards.
ATACAAGGCCTCATACGGTGCCATCGGGATACTAGAATCGTAGCTATTATTGTAAGCAAATTCAAAAGTGGCGATCGTCCCAACTACCTCTCGAAATCAATAACACAGCCCGCAACATATCTTCTAGTGTCTGAATAGTTACGCTCGGCCTGTCCGTCAGTCTGAGGGTGAAATGCTGTGCTAAGACTCACTTGTGTCCCCAATCCCTTCTGGAATAAGTTCCAGAAGTTAACTGTAAACTGAGCTCCTCTGTCTGATATAATAGACGTGGGAACCCCATAAAACCTCACTATCTCCTTGATATGTAACTTCGCATAGTCCTCAGCTGAATAAGTAGTCCTGACTGGAAGAAAATGGGCTGATTTTGTCAGCCTATCCACAATAACCCACATAGAGTCATACTTCCGTGGAGTGCGAGGTAAGCTTGTAATGAAGTCCATATTCTGGAATCTTCAGCCTCATGTATTACTTCTTGACTTCTTTAAAAGACTTTAACTATCACTCTACTTTTTAGCTCTTTATCTCCATCCTTAGAGTTGGCTATCAAGTAGCGCTGGAGTTCCCTCATATAATAACTTTACATAGCTGCTCTGTGCGCAGTCTATCATTAACTGGTATAATTCTGAAAGATTTTTTTTTTTTTTGACATATAAATTCACTATCTTCTAGTAACCAGCTAATTTTGATCGTCTTAGCTTAAACCATCTTTACATCTTCCCTTAATGTACCTAAAATATCACAACTGCATTGTTATTACTAGATCCTTACTCTTCTTATCAAGTACTCACTTGGTCTCATTCTTAGTATATAAATATTCGTAGGTTGTATAACTATTCTCGTACAACTTGTATAAAATATATCCAATCTTAGTCATAGTCTTTCCTTCTCCTGGTTCATTATGTTTTACATAACTCATCCGTACTAAAACTCGCTCGTAGCCTATCTTGTCATACTGCCTTCCCTTTCTTTATTCACTCCTTTGATATTTTTTTTTTTCATTTGCTACTATAGGAGATTTTCTATTCCTTCTCCTTTGCTACCTATAAGTCGCGATATCATCAGCGAACCACTGTATTGCCAATATCTTAGCCTCTAATCCAGTATATTATTGCTATCCTTTATAAAATCTCTTAAGTTACTCAATACCCTTCTCTTGTCGTACTCTTTCTTTTTACACGCACCCGCTTTCTAATGTCATATCATTCAAGATCTTTACAAAAATTTCTCAGCACTATCTCAATTACCATCCTGACTTCTATCCATTTATTGTATTTTAGATCTTACTAACTTGTCTCGTAGAAGGGGATCTTACTAACTAAGCATCCATATCAAATATATCAAAATAATTGTTTCCATCTTATACTTGCATTTCTTTACCTTCTTCCGAGTGTACTTATACCATTATCCGTTTATATTCTCGCTCTATATCCCTATTTCCAATCTCAAATTCATCCGGTCCCTTTTTCCAATTCACTTGTCATCGTACCATATCCATGTCTTTTCCTTATAATCTATAACTTTGATTATCCACGTTTTTTCCTTAACAAAATCACGAAGCAACGAGAACCTTTCTATATATAGTACAAAATCTCATCTGATAATCTGTATTCAAGTAATGCTACCAATGTAGCAACTCATCCAAGGCCACATTCCACTCACTCCAATCAATAATTAATTAGTACTTGTAGTCGTTCCAATCTTGATTAGATGGCATCTATATTCTGATGATAAGTGTCCAAAGTCCTCTTGTAACATTATCTTTATCCCAACCTATAGCATCTGTTTCCTTTAATAAGTTTACAATACATCATTTGCTCCTCAAGCCTACCGTCTTCGTCCTTTAAGGATTCCACTATTTTCGAGGTGAAGTCGTGTACACGCAGTACTTCTTTATACCTTATGCCCTTTTTACCCTTGTGGTGTGCTCAGTACCGACTTCTAACTTACTCAAAATCATATCAAGTTCATCTGAATGATAGTCTTATCTTATCACCTTGTCGTCGTACTACACCTTTAAGTCTGTAGCTATATGTTTCCCTTTTTATTTTATACTCGTACTCAATTAATTACGTCTATCTTGGGTGCTTCCTTTAGAATTCCCTTATCATTTCTCCTGTCTATGTCTATCTTTTATTCTGTACACGAGGAATCTTATGCTACCTCTGTATCCTTCGGAAAACATCACTTCTGCACAACCCCTTTCTCATTTTCAAAATGTATTTCGGTCATCCCTGTTTGTTCTTATCATACCAGTCATTTCCTAGCACTCATTCTGCCTCGTTGCTCATCTTTCTATAACTTGATCTTTCATAGTTCCGTCACTTATAGTACGCCTCGTTGCTCATCTTTCTATAACTTGATCTTTCATAGTTCCGTCACTTATAATACTCGTGTCCTTGGCTGCGCATGTCATGATCTATTACTACACTGTTATCTCGCTTTCTTCTTATTTCCTTCTTTCAATTACTCTTTCTTTTCTTGTACTCGCTATCATTTCCGTTATCATATAACCTTTATTCGAAACTTTCCCTACAGAACTTGATAAGTCTTTCTTATTCGTTCTATAGCTCGCTTTTATACTTTAGTCACATAGATCACGTCATATCTTTTGGCCACTTCCCTACTAGGCTTTACTTATTTTCATAACAATCCTCATTATATTCACATTATATCCTGTTCGTATTCAATCCTATAGTGTAACACTTCTTAACCTTATTCACAATTCTTACTATGGGTTGATTACACTCGGTGGAGTAAGCGTACTTAACCTTTTACCCTTTATGGTCAATCTTATCCTTAACATCTCACAAGCTGTCGTACCAATACATTCACATCTGTCACAATTCTTTTTCCTCTGTACTCTTGTCTTAATCATACTATTACTTCTTTTAACTATAAACTCATCGTAATTTATCCCCGCTTATCAATTCAGTTAGTACCTTAATATAACACTCTATCACGATTTGCCAGCCTTTTCTAAATCATCTCTTAGTATCACAAATCCTTTCCAAATTCTTTTTACCATATCGATATCGACCTCCTAATTACTATTACCATCAATTCGGCAGTTAACTTATTCCTCAAGGTCAACCGTACTCGCAACTTAGTCAAATCCTATCCTTACTATTGACACGACCTTTCAAGACATATTACAAACCTATATCTCATTCTCTTTTTATTTCTAGGAAAAGTTTGGCAGAGTTTCATCTGTATTTCTCCCTATCCCAAAACCTGCACGCAGGAAATACCAACAATGCATCACAAAGGCCAACATATATATATATATATATATATATATATATATATATATATATATATCATATCACGCCCACACAGGCTCCCAATATCAATAACGAGATGAAAATGATAAACTTACCTCGTATGTCCAACTCAACCGCACTCGTTACACTTTCCTATTTACTTTCCCTTTCAATCTTCAACTTTACATTTCAATCGTACTTCAAATACCTTGCCCGACATACATCTTTCATACCGTTGTTTACTCCGCGTACTTATAACTTTCAATATCATCGGGCCACTTGCTTCGTCGACGCCGTTCTTCTCGCCGAAATCAAAGGTTAGTATAAGGAATCTCATTTCCTATGGCTTGGCTCTATCGCACGATCTTAGATATGAAAGAAAGGTAACATCCTAAATGTCTGTAGCTTCCTGTTTATAGATGTGGTGCACAACACACCGATAAACAAGACTCTACTAGATACGGTCTATAGACACTCCGAGGATGAACTGCTCTGATACCACTTTTGTCACGACCTAACCCCGTAGGCCGTGACTAGTGTCCGAGCTGGACACTCGTATACATATCTGTTAGACATAATCAAACTGAAGCTAAACATAATATAAAGCTAAAAAAACATACATCATCTCAAAACGTCATATACATATATCATGGTAACCCCGTCTCCCGAGAGTCACAACCAATTAAAAGATATCATGATACACGAGCCGACAACTATATATATAACGTATGGTAACATCCCCAAACATATATATATATATATATATATATATATATATACAAGGCTACCACTACATATAACATCCCAAAATAAGTCATATCGACACAGCTGAACAACATCTATATACAACCCACACATATGTCTATAGACCTCTAAGAGTATCAATAGCGAAATATGACGGGACAGGGCCCCGCCGTACCCCTGGATAAACATATATATATACATCAAAAGATCTGTACCAAAAGTCTAGGTTCCTATAATGGAGCACTCCAAGATAGCCGAGTAGAAGTCCTAAGTTTGGAGGATCACCAAATCAAGTATCCGTACCTCGCGGCATGAAACGTATTTCAAGAAAGGGGTCGATGAGATATGAGATATGTATTGAGTATATAAAGCATGAAATGCAATATGGAAGATCATAAAACCAGTAAAGATTCCAGGAGACAAGTATGATAATCAAGAAATCAACCCGTACCCGTGCCTTATACAACAAGTCATGCATATCATTATCATATACCGTACCCGGCCCATCAAGGGACTCGGTGAATAGTCATATCATCATATCATCATATACCATACCCGGCCCATTATGGGACTCGATGAATAATCATATCATCATATACCGTACCCGGCCCGTTATGGGACTCGGTGAATAATCATATCATCATGTCGTCATATCATCATATAGCATACCCGGCCCTCTAGTGAGGGACTCAGTGGATAAAGTAGTAAAATGTGCGTGATAACATACCCGGCCCGGGACTCGGTGAAAGATGTCACAACAGTATGCACGAGCAGAGTAGTAAGCAACCATATGCAACTAAATCGATCCGAGACTCAATAGATAAGTAGACTAACTAACACTCGAGTATCAAGGCGATAGTCATTTTAAATACTCTCCAATGTCACTATGAACTACATCAAGGAGCCTCAGAATCATAAACATGTATCAAGATAATGTGTAATGGCTTATGGAATCGAGACATTAGTCATCGTAGAGCCTTTAGGAATAGAACTTATACATCCGACTACTATCCGACATATAGAAGGCTCGAGGGCAGTAGCTCAACTACTTTAAGAGTTTTAACATCAAGAAGTGAATAAGAATCATGAATCATGTTCGGAACTTGTGAATAGAATTACCCCAAAGCTCATATCGTACATTACTTACGTCTAGGACATGCCAAAAGAAAGAAGGGATAGCTTTACATACCTGGAAGCTTACTTTTCACTTTCCAACTTACTTCTCGTCTTACAATCTACGTATGATCATTCATAGTCTCGTAATCTACATATAAAACCATTCATACTGTTATTAGGCTTGTCGTCATATGCTTATCTTAAGCCTCAAAATTAAATTCTTTAAGAATTTTGCCAAAATTCGGGCAGCATCTCCCCTATATCATTAGCATCTCCCAATTCGGTATATCACCACAACATCCTAACCACAAATAAATCTTGACACAACATGCATATCCATAACAACTTCGTAATACTTTATAACGAGCGACAAGCTCGAATTAGAATCCGTATTCTCCATAGCACCTTTTCGTATGTTTCCTTCTTAACCTTAAAATTATTCTCAATATGATAAGAGTATTATTTACTACAAATCTCAGCTTGTATCATATAATTACAACAAGAAAAAAACAGCCCCCAACTCCAACTCTATCACATGACAATTCTATTCGCAAGTTCGTATTTAATTCATCTAGCAACGTAGATACGACTTGGGTAAGTCAAATATATCTAGGAGAGAGGATTTCTTACCTTATATGCCAAGAACCACTCGTCTTCCACCTTATTGCATTTTGAAGAAAGCCCGGATTCAACAACGCATCGAAACGGAACAACGAGATTGAAAACCCGCATGTCGTTCTTGAGAAGAAGTATATGTTTTTTTTTTCCCTTAAAATGTGACGTCACTGGCTGCTATTAAGGGCAGATCGTTGCTGCTAGTTCTTATGAAATTTTACCGATTAATAGTGATAAATGAGATCAATAATTTAGTCAAACTTTCCTTTAGGAGTTTTCTAAAAAACGTGAGAAATCTGATGCATATATTACAAACATGTCTCAAGGTAATTATCATTTAAAAAGTGGCACTAGATATACCCTTTCTCTTGGGACCCACTATTCAATATATGGATTTGTATTACATCCTTACCCAAGTAAATCTGCCACCAACTTATCCCATAAATTGTCACGTTCATGTGTTGTCCCTTTGCCACATGGATGAGGTTTTTCCACTCATCACTTATCCATCGATGTTATTTATTTTGTTGTCTTGTACTAAAATTTTTCATTATTACACACATAATTAATTTCTTGATCTCAATTCCCTTAAACATGAACCACTTTTAACGCACTTCATATACACATTGCCATGATTATGTGACATAACACTAGTCCATAGTCCCTTTTGGTACACATAAAATATTATTCTCAATCACCGTGGTCACACTTGTTAAGTCCTAAAATTATTTCGGAACCTCAAACTCTTTGTACACCGAGCTCTCGATTTTTTTTTTTTGTCCATAATACGGGATATTATAGCTTGGACCGTATTTTACTCAAATAAATGTTGAAACTCGACAAAACTTATTTTCTTCGATTGGTTTAACTTCAAATCCTTACGATGTCCCTTTTGGTACACATAAAATATTATTCTCAATCACCGTGGTCACACTTGTTAAGTCCTAAAATTATTTCGGAACTTCAAACTCTTTGTACACCGAGCTCTCGATTTTTTTTTTGTCCATAATACGGGATATTATAGCTTGGACCGTATTTTACTCAAATAAATGTTGAAACTCGACAAAACTTATTTTCTTCGATTGGTTTAACTTCAAGTTTAACCGCCTATAAACTTGGGGAATAACCTCGTGTCCGTTACTAATATCATTTAACTAGCACACTGTCCAACGCATGAGAACACGGGATGTAACATAATCTCCACTAATATTTCTACACTAATAGAAATTTGCAAGCAAGTCATGCACTTATTAAAATCGGGGATTAAAAGTCCTTGTTTCATATCCCAAAAATAATCTTGTCCTTGAACTTATATCGATTAGCTTACAAATAATCCAATGTATAAAAATACGGGATATAACACCATGCCCTGAATTTAGAAGGACAACAACATCCGCAAAGGGGTGATCGTGATATTGATAGAGGGCAAAGCAAGAGGGCTAGATCTATGAGAGCAGGTAGTGATTATAGGGGGATCAAGGCCACATTCTAGGCATCAAAGAAGTCGGTGACTAGGCACCTCACGATTTACGGTGAGATTCGATCGCTCCATTCCTTCGCACAGGCCGTAGCCCGAGGCCTTTCCCCCCTCCCGCCGGGGGATTATAATGTAGGGGACCACCGGGGTTTTTCCCCATACAAACGGGGGGAGGGGAAACACTGGGGCCTACGTTGGGGGGCAATGATTTTTGGATTGGGGAAGGGCTCCCTTAGCTGGGTTTTCCTTCGAGGGAAAGGAGAGGGGGGGGGTTTTGACCCGCATCGGCCCCTGGCTCCTCTTCGGCGCCCGAGGCGACCCCCCGATTCCAAAGGCCCGGGAGAGGGGGCCCAGGGGGTTATCTACTTTAAAGGGCCCCCACCCCCCAGTATGCTTTTTCCCCGGGGCGATTTTCAGTCCCCCCCCTACGTGGTTAAGGGGTGCACATTATCCGATTTTTCCAAGGAGATACTTTTTATAGATCCCGTTCTACCTTATCTTATATTACTCCCTATGTTACCCGGGCGTGTCGGGGAAATCGACCCAAAAACCTTTTGAGGTGCCCCCCCGGCCTTTATCCCGTGATAAAAAAGACAAGT
>NW_026718722.1:0-12937 GCF_029784015.1 Lycium ferocissimum | reverse complement strand
GGGTCAAATATATACGTATGACAACTTCGCCTGCGGGGCTCTAAATATCGAACAGAAATGCAAAGATGACAAAACTTACCTCATGCGTCACAACTCGGAATATACTTGCAGTTTTATCAATCGTCCTTCTATATTTCCCTGGCCACTTTCTCTTCCATTCGTTGGCTATACATTTCAATAATACTTGCAGCATTCTTACCATATCTGACTTATAATCCTTTTTACCATTGCTTGCCTCTGTACTACTGAACTTATCATTAAATTATACACGTAACTAATTCCCCTGCTTTACTGTACAATCAGCTTATCTTGACTATGACCAATTTATTCTCATAGAAGATGCACATCTTGATGATGTAATTCCAACAAAGTGACTTACCTCTGTAATCCTAATATCATTATCCTCTTCCTTTATCAACATCATCCTTCCGCTGAAATCAAGGGTTAGTACAAGAAATTTCATTTCCTATGGCTTGGCTCTCCCGCACGATCTAAGATGAGAAAATAAGGTCAATCATTCTTAAATGCCTTGCAGCCTCCTGTTTATAAATGTGGCCGGCTTCACACCCACAAACAGAACTCTGCTAGAAACGGCTTGTAAACAACCCTAGGATAGAACTGCTCTGATACCAATTTTTCATACCCCACCCTTGGTAAGGCGTGATTGGCACCCGACACCTTACGGAAAATGAGCGAACCGAGTCATAACTTGTATTCTCTATGTCTCGAATGACAAAATAAGGCTAAGGCTTGATATGAACGTAATATCATGTATAAATATATGTCCAATGGACCCACGATGCCAAAATAACGACCGAATGCGAACATAAAGAAGCTATACATAGGAACTAGCTGCAAAGCCTCCATGAACATGACTAAAGTATACAAGTCGGGACAGGGCCCCTGAAATGCCCTGAACAAAAATCAAACAAACATATATACATCCAGACTCGGTAACGCTCCAGGAAGAAGTGGAGCTCGCCAATCATAACTGGTACCTGAAGGCAGCCTACAATGAAATATCCTTGTCTTGTCTATCTATACCTGCGGGCATGAACGCAGCATCCACAAGAAGGGAAGTCAGTACAAACGATGTACTGAGTTTGTAAGGCATGAATAATAACACAATAGGTGTTAGAACCCGTATTTTATACATTGGAACAATCTGGATTAATTATGACAAGTTAAGGACAAAGCCATTCCGGGATACAAAGTCGGGACTTTTGACCTTCGATTTTATTTTGAGACATAACTTGTGCATGAAATTGTTGGTATGGAACAATTAGGAAAATTTGGAACCAAAAATGGAATTAATGGAACTTGAAAATCATGCAATTTTGTTGCACTAGGCCGTGTGGTCATTTGAAATTGGCCCACACAATTTGTGTTTAATTTCTATTGCTCCAACACATGGTGTGGGCCAAGGTACACTTATATAAGTCTTGCCTTAGTTCAAAAGATGACTACTTCATTCTTATCTCATTTCAACACTTAGCAAAAAAATCAAGAAAACTGAAGAACAACAAGCTTGCTCTCGGCCAAGAGAGAAAAAAGTGAGGTCCAATTTTATCCATCCAAAAATTATTTCTTTGATGCAAACCCACTAAGTTGAGGTCCCTAAGTGGCGTGGAAGTGTTGTTGGAGCGATCAACCCGCTAGTTTTCATTATCGCAAACCCTAGCCTATTGTGGAGTTGAAGGAAGAAAGGTAAGATTTGATCATGTTTTATGTGTTATAAAGGTTGTATGCATGTTGTAGTATGTTAAAATGGATGAAAATCATGAAATATAGTAAGTTGGAATTGAGGCCATGTGTATGAGGCTTAGCCGTGAAGTGTGTGTGTTGTGTTGTGTTGAAGCAATGAATTGAGGTCTAGTTAGTATGTTATGATCATTGTAGGGTGAAGAATGAATGAGAATCATCAATATGTATATATGTTGTGTTGGCCGAAAATGGGTCATGGAAGATGACAAAGAACGATTAATGTCGCTTAGTGTTTTAGTGGTCATTTAATGAATTCTATGTTGGAAATGAATGTTTAATGACTCAAATTGATGTTGTAATTGTTGCGGACTGATTTGGAGGTTATTGTACATTTAATGTAATTTGTATATTGATGAGAATAGAATTGTTAGAATGTGAATTGTGGATGTAAATCATGATTTGAAAATGAGGAATGTGTTAAAGTGAGGTTCTCGGGTTTGGGGGCTGTTTTCGGGTAGATTGGAGCAATTTTTGGATTGTTGGAAATGTTGTATGAATTGATTGGAATGTCTTTAAATATTGTTGGTATGGGTTCGGGTTAGTATTTGAATGTATAAGCGTCGATGTTGGCTTGAAGGTAAGCCGTTGAATTGAATTTATGAATGTTGTTGAGTGATGGAAAAGAGAGTTATTAATGTTGTATTACCTTTCGGATTGATTATTGATGTTGCTAGGTTGGTTGTTGTTGTTGTTGATTGTTGATTTGGCCGAGTTAAATTCTCGGGGTGGCCTATTTACAGGGGAAATGCTGCCCAAATTTCTGTAGAATTAAGGGCAAATTTGGAATTAAGTGCCCAAAATGTCTATAGCTAATGTTTGGCATATTATGACTTGTTTGTAGACCTTGGGCAGCCCGAGACGTAGGGTGGAGTTAGCTTGAGTTTGGCTAGCGTTGAGTGCGTACGAGGTATGTAAAGCCCAATCCTTTCTTCTTTTGGCATGTCTTAGTTTCAAATAAGCTATGACACGAGTCTCGAGGAAATTCGATTCTCGCAATCCGAGCATGTTTATGACTCTTATTCGTTCCTTGGAATTCATATGTTGATATGATGAAATATTGGCTTTTATATCTTTGAAATATTTGATTTTCAACTTTGCATAAAAAGTTTGACCTTTAAAAGGTTTCGTAACTACGAACGCTCGTATCTTTCACAGAAAGGCTCGGATTGCCTCGATATGCTCGTAGGAGATTGTATGATGTATGATAAGTATGTTTTTCATAGGCGGGCCCGACTCGGGTCAACACCCGTCCGTGGGCCCCGCGACTCTTCTTCTTTGTAATTCTGATGACTTGTGACAAAATATGATATGACTAATATCCCGATTTTAAGTATGGGCATTTTACTTATCGTTTGAGTCTATGATAATGATTTTATGCATATGGTTACTCACGACTCCATTCGTGCATTCTGTTATATCTTTCGTCGAGTCCAGGGCCGGTTCTGTTGTCGTGCGCACTTTGTTATACTCCGGTGTTATGCTGTGATTATGGTTCACCGAGCCCCTCGCTCGAGGGCCGGGTTCCGCTTATATTTGGTGTTATGTTGTGTATGGCGTTATGCTGTGTATGATATGTGACGGGGATACGGAGATTTGAAACCTTCGGTGTTATCTTATTATGGCGCCATCGACGGCGGGCGACCATATTTCCTGTGCCCTATGCATGATTTATATTTTGAAAGTAACATTTTGATATTTTGGAAATGCATTTACTTTCTGTACCTTTATTTCGATTACGACTCAGATTTGTATACTACATCTTCTGCTTTGCATACTCAGTACATATTTCGTACGACCCCTTTCTTCGGGGGCGTTTTCATGCCCGCAGTGCCGACGCACGCTTTGGTGATCCACCCGTTTAGGACACCCTCTTCGCTGATTGGAGTGCTCCCTTATTCCGAGCCATATTTTGGTATATATTCGTTCGTTGCTTTTGTATATATTTGTTCAGGGGTACGGCGGGGCCCTGTCCCGTCTTATGATTCCGTTTGTCTGTTTAGAGGTCTGTGGACATGTATGTGGGTTATGCCCATTCTGTACAGTTGTGTGTGTATGTTATGTGTTCTGGGCGATCCCATTCGCCGTGGCAGCCTCGTCGGCTTGCATTTGTACATGTTTTGGGCCGTTGCGCCATTTGATAGCCTTGCCGGCTTTTGATATATATATGGCTGTGTTTGAGATGTGTTTGCGTCAGTTTGATATAATCTGAGACAGCGTTTGATATTTGTGTCTGTATAAGCCATCTGTTTGCGACTCGGATTTATGAATGTGTTTGGGTGCCCAGATCGGGCACTAGTCACGGCCTACGGGGTTGGGTCATGACAAAAGTGGTATCAGAGCGGTCCGTCCTCGGAATGTCTACAGACCGTGTCTAGTAGTGTCTTGTTTATCGGTGTGTTGTGCACCACATCTATAAACAGGAGGCTACAGGACATTTAGGATGTTGTCTTTTCTTTTGATCTTAGATCGTGCGATAGAGCTGTGTTATCAGGATGACTCCTTCTGACTAAATGTTCTGTTTTTAGCGATGCCTCCGAGGAAGGCCACAGCTGCCCAGAAGGGCAAGTCTACGACGGCAGAGACCGGCGAGCCCGGATGACTACTAGGGCTCGTGCTCGATTGAGCCGAGAGATTGTGCCTCCGACGGCTGGTTCGCTACGCCGCGCATCGAGGGGATTTGGAGCGGCTACGAGGCTACCGCAAGACGGGGGGGCGGCTCCACCGCCGGCTCCCGCGGCACCGGTACCGTACTCTCGGCCCCCCAACCAGGGGGGTGGATGATGGGACCTTACGAGAGGCCGATCCCGATTATTGACTCGATTGTAGCGAGGCGGTACACGGGAGACAGGAGCGAGGGGAGGATCGTGTAGACGGGGCGCGACGGTCGAGGGCCCGTGATTTTCTACTTTGTGGGCCACCGAGTTTTCGGTCAAAGCCCGCAGAGGACCCTCATGAGTTCATCCGACGATGCGGCGTACCTGCGATTGATTAGTGCTTCCGAGACAGTCGGTTGAGATGGCGTCATACCGGTTGCACGATGTGTGCGCTAATTGGTATGAGTCGTGGATGCTGTCCGGAGGCGAGGGTGCCCTCCAGTCAGTATGGGGCGAGTTTACAGGCCTTCCTGGCCCATTTTCTCCTCCGGAGGTGAGGGCGAGCAGGGTAGACAATTCTCTTTGTTGAAAGTAGGGCGAGCCGATCCGGAAGTACGGTTTAGAGTTCGATTCCCGGCCCCGGCTGACGAATATGCGCTTTGCATATGTTGCCGACATACGACCGGATGCACCGATATATAGTAGGGCTGGACCAGTACATAATTGATAGTTGTTTGGTGATAGCGGCCCCGGCCGGTATGGATATTGCCCCGTACGGGCGAACGCCCGGGGTATGGAGGGCCAAGAGCAGAGGGCGCCATCCCGGACGGGGCTTACGACGGGGGCCAGCCAAGAGGGCTAGATCGTACGGGTGATTCGGGGATTTTCGAGGCGGCCTTATCACGCAAAGGAGCGGATATCCTCCCCACGGTCGGCACGGGGTACACCCCCACAGCTCGCGGCCGAAGATCGAGAGGGGGTGCGGGGGTATTCGGGGGCAAGCCAGAGCTCCGAGGTTTTCGGGCTCACGGTTGTTCGGAGGCTCCGGCGGTCGGATGAGACCACCCGGACCTCGTGTTCCCCCGTGGGAGCTTGACCCCTGGAGAGTGTTTTCTTGCCACCGGCGCGTGCTTCACTTATGGCCGTCGGGGCCATCGATGAGAGACCGTCCCGGTTAGAGGTGGTGCGAACGGCGGGAGCTCAGTCTACCGGATCAGCCGGTGGTTCATCTTCATCCTCGGTAGCTATGCGCCCTGCGGGGCGAGGTACACCAGCGCCAGCAGGCCGAGGCAGGGGTCGTGGCGGAGTTCCAGGTTCTAGCGGTCCTTCGAACCGCATTTATGCATTGGCCAGCCGACAGGACCAGGAGGCGTCGCCTAATGTTGTTACAGGTATATTACTGGTCTTCTCTCGAGATGTGTATGCACTGATTGATCCTGGTTCTACATTATCATATATTTCTCCCCTTGTTGCTAATAAAATTGGGATAGAATCTGAGCCGATAGAGCCCTTTGAGGTAGCTACACCAGTAGGGGATTCTGTTATAGCCAGTCAGATTTATAGAGATTGTTCAGTGATTATCTGTGGCCGCTGTACTAAGGCCGATCTGGTAGAGTTAGATATGACTGAGTTCGACGTGATTATGGGTATGGATTGGCTAGCTTCTTGTTATGCTAATGTTGACTGTCAAAAGAAGATAGTCCGTTTCCAGTTTCCAGGGGAGCCAGTCATAGAGTGGGCAGGTAATACAGCATCGCCGAGGGGTAAGTTTATTTCATACCTCAAGGCAAGGAAAATGATCAGAAAAGGCTATATTTATCATCTGGTTCGTGTTCATGATTTAGAAGCAGAGGCACCGACTCTTCAGTCAGTCCCAGTGGTTAATGAATTCTTAGATGTATTCCCAGATGAGCTTCCAGGTCTTCCCCCCGAGCGGGAGGTAGAGTTTGCTATTGATTTGTTGCAGTGATACTCAGGCCTTATCTCTATCCCTCCGTACGAATGGCACCCGCAGAATCAAGGAATTGAAAGAGCCTGAGAGATTTATTGAGAAGGTCTTTATTAGGCCAGACATCACCCCGGGGAGCGCTCCGGTATTATTTGTGAGAAAGAAGGATGGATCGCTGCGGATGTGCATTGATTACCGGCAGCTGAATAAGGTAACCATCAAGAATAAATATCCCCTCCCCAGGATTGATGATTTGTTTGATCAGTTGCAGGGTGCCAGGTGTTTCTCGAAGATAGACCTGCGGTCGGGCTATCATCGGGTACGAGTACGAGAGGTGATATTGCCAAGACAACATTCAGGACCCGATATGGGCACTATGAATTCAGAGTGATGTCTTTTGGGGCACGACTAATGCCCCAGCAGTATTTATGGACCTGATGAATCGGGTATTCAGACCGTTCTTAGACATGTTCGTGATTGTGTTCATTGACGACATCCTTGTTTATTCTCGATCAGAAGCAGAACATGCAGATCATTTAAGGATGGTACTTGGCACACTCCGGCACCAGAAATTATATGCTAAATTTTCTAAGTGTGAATTCTGGGCGACTTCGGTGGCATTTACGGACATATTATTAAGCCGATGGCATCCGGGTGGATACCCAGAAGATTGAGGCCGTAAAGAATTGGCCTAGGCCTACGACGCCGACAGAGGTGCGTAGTTTTCTGGGGTTGGCCGATTATTACCGGAGATTTATAGAGAAATTTGCTTTGATTTTAGCGCCTTTGACAAGGCTGACTCAGAAGGGAGCTAAGTTTCAGTGGTCAGATGCTTGCGAGCATAGCTTCCAGTTGCAGAAGGAGAAGTTGACTACGGCTCCAGTTCTGACTCTTCCCGAGGGCTCAGATGGGTATGGGATTTATTGTGATGCCTCTGGTATTGGTTTGGGGTGTGTGTTGATGCGGCACGGCGGGGGTGATAGCTTATGCTTCCGGCGGCTCGGAAAACATGAAAAGAATGATCCTACTCACGATTTGGAGCTAGCCGGCGTGATTCATGCTTTGAAGATGTGGAGACATTATTTATATGGTGTTCACGTTGATATTTATACAGATCATAAGAGCCTCCAGTACATCTTTAAGCAAAAGGAGCTGAACTTGCGGCAGAGGAGGTGGTTAGAGTTGCTGAAAGATTATGATGTTGATATTCTCTACCATCCGGGGAAAGCTAATGTTGTGGCAGACGCACTCAGCCGTAAGTCTATGGGCAGCCTAGCAGATGTGCCATCAGAGAGGAAGGAAATGGTCCGCGAGATCTATCAGTTGGCTAGTTTTGGAGTTCGTTTGGCTGATTCTGGAGATGTTAGGGTTTCTGTTTGAGGTATTGCAGAATCCTCTATTACAGAAGATATTAAGCGGCATCAGTATGAGGATCCTATTCTGGCACAGTATAGAGACACAGCCCCGGCTCAGGAGAAGACTCCGTTCGAGATTACATCCGATGGAGTATTATTACACAGGGGCAGATTATGTGTACCTGACGTTGCAGGGTTGCGGCGATAGGTCATGGGCGAGGCACATTATGCCCGTTATTCTGTTCACCCAGGGTCGACGAAGATGTATCATGATCTCAGATGCTTATATTGGTGGGATGGTATGAAGAAAGACATAGCAGAGTTCGTCGCTCAGTGCCCGAATTGTCGACGGTGTTAAGATCGAGCACCAGAAGCCCGGTGGGTTATTACAGGAGATGGAGATACCGTCGTGGAAGTGGGAAATCATTAATATGGACTTTATTACCGGCTTACCTCGCACTCCACAGGAGGTATGATTCCATTTGGGTTATTGTTGATCGGTACAAGCCTAAATCGCCCATTTCTTCCGGTCCGGACTACATATTCACCGAGGATTATGCCGGATATATATTAAGGAGATTGTGCGACCGCATGGAGTTCCCCTGTCTATTATCTCCGACAGAGGTGCTCGGTTCACGCCAATTTCTGAAGATCGTTTCGAGGGCGGGATTGGGGACACGGTGAGTCTCGGTCTGAAAGCATTTCATCCTCGGTCGACGGACAGGCCGAGCGCACTATTCGGACGCTGAAGATATGTTGCGGGCCGTATTATTGATTTCGAGGTAGTCAGATGACCATTTGCCGCTTGTTGAGTTTGCTTATAATAACGCCTACCACTCCGATTCGAGATGGGCACCGTACGAGGCGTTGTATGGCGAAAGTGTAGGTCACCGATCGGTTGGTTCGATGTTGGGGGATCGAGTTGATTGGCCCGGATATGGTCCAGTTAAAAATGGATAAGGTGAAACTCATTCGGGAGCGGTTGTTAGTGGCTCGAGTCGGCATAAATCATATGCAGATAATCGCCGTCGACATTTAGAGTTTCAGATCGGTGATTGGGTATTCCTTAAAGTGTCGCCTATGAAGGGTGTTGTCACACCCCGACTTTACTAGGGTGTGATGGGCACCCGACCCCATATTTGGAGCCGAGCGAACCCGCTAACTCTTGTTACACATATGAACTCCTTGGATTCTTAGGACCGTATAAAGTAAAATACATAGTAAATTTTTTTTTGAAAATCTTTTCGTCATTTCTCAAAGTAAATACGCTTAGTAAATATGAGGGCTCCGTAAAATAAAACACATCAACCAAAGTTGAAACTCTTTTTTAAAGCGACACCTTAGACCCACGACTCGTCTCGCAAAGTCTCTAACGTAATCATGGACCATAGCACGTGTATGCGACTCAGCAACTCTCCAGGCGAGCGGAGCTTGCCAATATTGCCGGAACGTCTTCTATAACGACTTCTACTCATCCGGTGTACCGCGCGGCATGAAACGCAGCGCCCACAAGAAGGGCGTCGCACGAACAATGTAATCGAGTATGTAAGGCATGAATAATAACATAGTAGGAAATGTATACATGAACAATAACCGCATAGAAACATAGAACATGTCATGTCAAGCTGTGACCTGTACATAGGAATTATATACTGCATAGAGAACATAGAATATATCATAGGATAGCAGAGTAACCTGTGCATATGAGTGCCCCTGGGGGCGGATGTCATGCATGCTTATTTGGTCATATCAGGTCATAGTGCCGCGCGAGACGGCTCGCCCACATAGCGCCGGAATACTCCGCCGCCATAAATCCCGCGTCCGGCATCCCGCGTCCGGGATGATAAGCCAGCCGACCAGTGGCAATGATACATAGTTCCTTCCCAATTCCCAAGTATACAAGTATCCCATCCCCCAACCCATGTTCATATTTAGCATGCAAGAGAGCCCAAGGAAATCATGTACTTATCGGAGTGACGTAAGGTCCGGAAACCTCCGATCGCATTATGAAGTAATCATGGTCGCTTTGTCTCACCTTGAAGGAACAATAATCATAAGAGAGACTATCAACGTAGAACATGTCATAGCATATCGGGTTATAGACATAGCATATTGTATCATAGAATCATAGTTGTCATAGAATCATAGGCATCATAGCATCATAGAATCATAGTATTCCTAGGATCATAGCATTCATGGGTTCACACCTTCATAGGATCATAGTCATCATGGGATCATAGTATTCATAGGATCATAGGCATCATAGGAACATAGGCATCGTAGAATCATAGTCATTGCTTTAGTCGTTAAGACTTTTAATATTGTAAACCGGGTTTTTGGAGAAAAAGAATATTTTGGAAAACATTTGTAAACTTTTAGAAAAGAAAAATCATACATCAAGTTAAGGGTTTAGTTAAAACAATTCTTATTTAGTAGTCGGAATAATACCTAAAAGTTTCCTTTAACTGTAATGTTGAAATAAACCGAAGGGAGCCATAGGAGGAAAAGAATCGTGTTTTGAAATCAATGGATCTGTTAAAGTGACTATTATTTAGTAGTTAAAGTAATAACCAAGAACTTTCCTTAACTATAGAATGAAAATAAGTCAAATAGGGCAATAAGAGAGAGTTCGGGAATAGTGGGCCCACCTCGGGTCAAATGAGGCGGCGTATCAAATTTACGTATATTACAATTCATAGCGTCACTTAGGAGGGTCTTAGGGTAATCGAGTCCTATTTGTGTAAGTTCTGGATGTCTAAGAAGTCTTTCCAACATTTTGTGCAAGTTCTACTTCAATTCTACCGAATGAATAGTAACGAATTTCAATCTTGGATTTCGAGAATAGGAATGATCCCCGAGGCCCGTATCCAACTTAGTATGCCTAAGACATGCCATAGAAGAAGGGTGAAGCCTTACATACCTTTTCCGCTTCTCACGCTTCTCCAAATTCCGAGCTCCAACTCCGCCAAAAATCTACAAATGGTCGCATTTACCAAACCTTGGTTAGAAGCCTTTAGTGATTGAATCTTAAGGTACACTTGCCTACCGAAATTTCGGCAGCATTTCCCTTGTAACTACTTCCATCCCGCCAAGTTCAACTTGGCAAATTTCAATCAACAACAATCCGGGAATTCAACCCCGGCCAAACCAACAACAATACAAACAATTATTCTACAATACTTCAATATTCAATTCAAATAACCTTCATGCCTTCCAACTAACACCAATGATCATTCGTTTAAATATTATTCCGAGGCCTTTCAAACATGATTTCAAAACGTTTCAAACATTCCATATGATGTTCCAAACAACTCAAACCATAGGCTAATTTACCCGAAATTCTTCAACTACACTAGAACATCCACAATACATTCCTTTCTTTCAATTTCATAAATTATCGACAATTCCATATGTTAACATTTTCATTTCCATCAACACAAGAAATCACACTACAATCACATAACGTTCCAAATCAGTCCGCTACACTTACTACTTCAATTTGAACCATCAAACATTCATTTTCATCATATAATTCTCAACAACAATAGCCAAGAATACTAAATAAATTTGATTCATCTTCTCTCCACATAAGGCAGCCACTATTCGGCCAAGCCACCATCACCCACAACTTCATGAATTTTATGTTTCAACACATCACAACATGCTCAAACGTCCATAACAATATCAACCAAACACTAAATAAAATTGTTCGTGCCGCACCTACACCAAACACATATGCACACGGCTACACCTCAATACCCACATATTCATGATTTTTATTCATTTCCATATGCTACAACACTCACAATCACCATAACATATGTAAAAGAGGATTAAAACTCACCTTTCTCACTTAGTTCTTCAACATGACTTAAGTGGGGAATTGCATGAACAAGGGCTTGGCTTGCCCCAACGATTGCTCCATGATGTTTAGCATCTTCCAAAGGGTAGAAAACATAGAAGAAAATAATTTTTCTTGATCAACCCTCATGGCCAAATTTTTTTCCTTGGCCGAACCTCTCCTTGGCTCCTCTCTTCATCTCTTTTTTTTTTTCTTTCTTGAAATTTCATCAATTAAAATGATGACTCTAAATATATATACATGTCTTTATCCACTTTTCCATATTTATTCTTAAGTCCCTCAATTATGTTTTCATGTTCCCTTTCTCCCTTTCTAGAGTTTTCTTCCTTTTTCTTGATCTTTCTTTTCTTAACATTCTTTTAACAAAAGATGACTTATTTGTCATCATTTCCACCCTTTTTCTTGAATCTTGTGAAATTACTATTTTACCTCGACTTTTCTCAATATTACCATTTTGTCCCTAGCCTTCCGCATTATTTCCACGGCCCATTTTGCGAATTTCTCTTCTTGCCCTTAGCCTTTCTCAATATTTCCGTCCAATAATATTCATAAATAGCATTCATAACCAACTTATGCACTAAAATAATTTTGAAGATAGTCTTGCCCTTAACTTCCCGCAATTGTCCTAAAATATTCCGACGTACAAAATGCGGGATATAACAGGTGTTATGAGATTTGACAAGAAAGGGAAGCTCAGTCCGAGATATATTGTTCCTTATCAGATCATTCGTAAAATAGGCAAGGTTGCCTATGAGTTAGATCTGCCAGCTGATTTGGGAGCAAAGACATCCGGTATTCCATGTTTCTATGCTTCGCAAATGTATTGGTGACCCCTCCAGAATATTTCCTGTAGATGATATTCAGGTCACAGAGGAGCTATCTTATGAGGAGCAGCCTATAGCCATATTGGATCGTCAGGTAAGAAAGTTGCGGAATAAAGATGTGGCTTTTGTTAAAGTGCTGTGGCGGAATAATAACCGAGAGGAAATGACCTGGGAAGCTGAGGAGCAGATGAAGAAGAAGTATCCTCACTTATTTCCGGTACCTTCAGGTAATCCGAATTTCGTTACTTGACTATGTTGTTTGATAAATGAATTGTTGATCAATGAATGAGTTGTTGTGATTGTTGAAAAAGAAACTCCCCCAAATTGTCTGTATGACCCGTAAGGGTGATCTAACATTCGAGGACGAATGTTCTAAAGGGGGGGAGGATGTTAGAACCCGTATTTTGTACATTGGAACAATCTGGATTAATTATGACAAGTTAAGGACAAAGCCATTCCGGGATACAAAGTCGGGACTTTTGACCTTCGATTTTATTTTGAGACATAACTTGTGCATGAAATTGTTGGTATGGAACAATTAGGAAAATTTGGGACCAAAAATGGAATTAATGGAACTTGAAAATCATGCA
>NW_026718721.1:0-12959 GCF_029784015.1 Lycium ferocissimum | reverse complement strand
GTGGGTCCATCTTTAGTTTTTTTTTGATATGGTGTTTGGGCGATTCCATTCGTCGTGGCCGGCCTTGTACATATGTATATACGTTGTTTTGTTGGCCCCGTGTGGCCTTTGTTGGTATTTTACGTATGCCAGGGTTATTTTGGATAGTCCGTAAAACAAAGGAAACTCTCGCCGAAATTTTTACGAAAATTATATATGCTTATGTGTTTGCTATAATACGAGGAAGTCATACGATAATTGTGTATATATAAGCCATCCGTGTGTGACTCTGGTTGATAGATGCGTTTGGGTGCCCAGATCGGGCACTAGTCACGGCCTACGGGGTTGGGTCGTGACAATATCGTAAGAATGCAATAATAATATATATTTATATATGACATTTGGAAACCATAAGGGGTGAATTGGTTCATATGGCACTTAATGAGAAACCCCCGTTGCTGCATGCTAAGTGGGGCCCACACGTCAAAATTTTATAAAGGACATTTGAAGAGACATATGAGTAGTACATGGAAAGTTGAACAAGTCCTAAGAAGGAACCATAAGCCAAATATGAGCATAAGCCCTCCAAAAGGATGATTCAAGGAAACATTTTCGGATGATCTGATTTGGAGGGGTCAAAACGACATTATAAGTTTGGAATTTGGAAAAACACCAAGAATGAAAGTTGTAGATAATTGAAATATCTTTCCAACCATAGGTCGTGGGACCTCATACGATATCGGGATCAAGAGTTATGACGTTTTTACTGAATGAAGGTGCAGTCAGAAAAAAATAAGTCGGCGCGATCGCACCAGGGGAGGCGGGCAACACGAAGAAAATTAAGTCGGTCCAGGCAGAACCTGGACCGCTATTTAAAGGAGACCCCCTCATTTTCATCCCAAACCACCCCAAACTCTCCCTAAACTTCCAGAAAACTCTCCAACTTTCCACCACCAACTTTTTAGCCCGAAACCGGTATAATTCCCAAATCCCCGGCCAGAACGGCATATAGTTGCCACTACAAAGCGTGTATTGAGGCTTTGTGGCTTAAGTTCAAGGTGGAGGATTGAAGATATAGCATTCTTATCTAGGGAAAGGTATGAATCTCTTTCTATTTGTGTTAATATCGGTTTATTTACGGGGAAGGAGCTGTAAAATTGTTATAAAATGATTCTATGGAGGAAATATGGGACGAACACCATATGGGCTGTTCTATGGAATACTTTGATACGGGAAATGATGGTTTTGATGTTTGTAATGTTATTGTTGTTGTTGGTTGTTGAATTGAGAATTCGGGCTGGGCATATAAACGGGGAGATCTTTCCGATTTTACGTAATATAGAATAGTATAATTTGAAACTTGGTACAAGTGTCCGATGAAACAGGCTAACGTTAGTGTAAATCCTCTTAAATGTAAACTTACGAGCTCGGATAAATAAGCGTAGCTAATAGGAGATTGAATGTATGTTAAGGCTCGTCCCCTTTCTTTCTTTTAAAGGCATGACTCCTATGTTACGATTTCAAAATGCTTCCATAACTTCGTTGTTTTCAAAAGTTAGAAGTCTATTATTCAAGGCATGATTCACTTTTCCGATAAACCATAAATGCTTTCCAAAATGTCCATATTTTTCCAAAACGAGAGGTTTATGTCTCCGTAAGCTTTTATGACAACAACGATGGATATGTTTCTGATGTGACAACGATGATGTCAAAGATGAGAATATTTTCTATGATGAGTATGATGAGAACAATTTCATGTTTAAAGGTTCCAAGTTATGATTTCAATAACGATATAAGAAATTAGAACTATTTCTTGATCCTCAAGTTTATTCATGGATGATGACTATTTTTAAAGATTCCAAAGTATATGAATTGAGCGCTTTATGAGATTTATGATCCTATTCTATGTTTTCTCGTGATGTTATTCTTCATTGATGGTCTCACCTTATAATAATTGTTCCTCAAGGTGCGAGACAAAAGCGATGATGATTATTCCATAACATAATCGGAGGTTACCGACCTTACGTCACTCCGATAGATACATGACTTTCTTTGGGCTCTCAGGCATACTGCTTGTATGATATATGTATATGTATATGGGGAAAAGGGAGAACATTATATACGCGTAACCACCTAATCAGTTGGTATAATATGACATGATACCGTCCCGGACGCGGGATGCCCGGACGCGGGACATATGTGGTTAAATGGATCGGCCCGACGCCTCGGCAATATGATATGTTCTATTTCGGGCCGACGCCTCAGCAATATGATATGTTCTATTTTCTATATATATGAACAAGAAATGTTTTTCAAAAGAAAGCTAGCATGCATAGCATCCGCCCTAAAAGGCACTCAGATGTAAAGGTTACTCCTTTATCTCATGATATGCTCTATATTTTCGTCCTGTTACTATTCATGCTTTGTGTCCTTTAATATGTTATTACTCATGCCTTACATACTCAGTACATTGCTCGTGCGGCGTCCTTCTTGTGGACGACATTGCGTTCATGCCCGCGGATCGGGCAGCCGGTCGGACGATTCACGGCGGTAGAACCTCCCCCCTCAGCGGCAGTCGGCACGCTCCATTGATCCGGAGCATCAGTCCGTTTGGTATGCCATCTTGTTACATACATGGGTATGGCAGGGCCTTGTCCTGTCCTTTCTACAGTTTGTACTCCATAGAGGTTTGTAGACAGTGATATGTAGTCGTGTATTATGCAGCCTCGTCGGCGTGTATTTTGTTGTACAGTATACATGTATAGCTACCAAATCGGCTTGCGCTGTTATTCTCAGTGTTTATGTTTATATGTATGTGTTGGCCGTGAGTTCCCGGTACGGTGTCTTTTATGTTGATTGTTCGGGAGACAGTATGGCACCGATTCTGCATTGTACATGGGCCGGGGCACGGTCGGCGAAGTAGATGCAAGCATAGGGGTGCTTGACGAATGTGGTCGAGTACTCCGTCACGGCTCGTCGGTTTGGGTCCTGACACCTGCCATAGGGATCAATGAGGATATCTTTTCTACATGTCCTCCTCGGCTTCCCAAGTTGCTTCTTCTGTGTCATGGTCTCGCCATAACACTTTAACCGATGCCACATCCTTCGTTCTCAACCTTCTAACTTGACGATCTAGAATCTGAATCGGTTTTTCTTCGTAAGATAACCCTTCAATAATTTCAATTTCTTCATGGTTCAGCACATGGGAAGGATCAGGTTTATACAATCTTAACATCGAAATGTGAAACACAGGACACACTATGGCCATATCAGATGGTAACTTCAACTCATAAGCCGCCGTCCCAACTTTCCTAACAATCTCATAAGGGCCAATGAAATGAGGACTAAGCTTTCCCTTTTTACCAAACCGCATTACTCCCTTCATCGCGACACTTTCAAGAACACCTTATCGCCAATAGAAAACTCTAGCTCACATCGCCTCATATCCGTATAAGACTTCTATCTAGTTTGAGCTATCTTAAGTCATTGTACAATGAGATTAACCTTCTCGGTGCTTCGAACCGAGTCGGACCCAACACAATTCTACTTCAAACACTTGGTTTAAACCAACCAATCGATGTATATGAGACAACGCCTCCTATAAAGAGCTTGTATGAGAGTATCATTCGGATACTTGCTTGGTAAATGGTATTGATGATTGTTAAGAAGGTTCCACAATTCAAACGAGTCCACAAGAGGTAAATGTTCATCCCAATTTGCTCCAAAATCTATAGCACAAGCTCGCTTCGATATCTTCCAAAGTCTATTCAATCTAGTTCTCTTAAGAGAAATCAAGATCGACGCCATCGGTTCGAGGATCGAGAGAGAAAGTAGCTCAATTTCACTCTAGTCCCCAAAACCTTCTAATTGAAGAAAGGATGTCCAAAAATAAGCAAATGGAATTGCGAATAATGTCATCTTGAAATAGTATATGATGGATATGAATGTGTTGACGCAATCTAATTATTTGACCTTTAGATATAGCTCGGGATACGAAAGAATACGTACTTTTTTAGTCATAACTATGCGGTATATGACGCGAATCATAGGGAGAAACGATGTTAATGATATCGTACTTTTATGTAGTCTATCCACTATCACCCAAATCGAATCAAACAATTATGATTCCTTTGTGCGAATTCCATTGAGGTAAACCCACAATGAAATCCATATTGATCTCATCCCACTTCCAAGGCATGACTTCTATGGAATCTCTTTACTACGAATGTCCGAGCTCCAAGAAAGTCAGAGTCCTCATCACGAATAGCCTTTGATGTTCAGCCTTAACCTGTTGACAATTCAAACACTTAGCCACAAAGTTAGAAATATCAACCTTCATGCTCTTCCACCAATAGTGTTGTTTCAAGTTCTTCTACATCTTGGTGGATCCCGGATGAACCGAATACTTGGAACTATGAGCTTCCATCATTAATTCTTGTCAAAGACCATCAACATCGGGAACACAGAATCGTCCTTGCAGCCGCAGAATACTATTGCCAGTCCCAACAGTAAATGAAGTGTACTAGCCCTTTTCCACTCCATCTCTCAGCCTTGCCAAAAGTTCATCATCATATTGCTTGGATTTAATCCTTTCCACAATGTCAGACCGTGATGGCATGATTCCTACTAACTCTCCATCTTCAGTTTCATCAAGTCTGACCCCAAGATTAGAAAGTCTTCGAATTTCCTTCCCCATGGGCATGTCATGAATGCACAAATAAGCCAATGTGCCCATAGATTTTCTACACAAAGCGTCAGCAACTACATTAGCCTTACCAGGATGATAAAAAATATTCAAGTCATAGTCTTTTAACAACTCCAACCACCTTCTTTGTCTAGGATTCAACTCTCGCTGCTTAAAGATGTATTGCAAGCTTTTACGGTCAGTAAAAATATTGCAATGCTCACCATACAAATAATGACGCCAAATTTTCAAGGCAAATACCACGGGCAAAGAACTCTAAGTCATGAGTCGGATAATTCTTCTCATACTTCTTCAACTTTTATGTCACAAGCATAAGCAATCACCTATACCGTTCTCGTCATGAGTCGGTACACAACCCAAACCAATTCTAGACGCATCACAATACACCATATATCCACCAAATCCAGAAGGTAAAGTCAAAATTGGAGCCAAAGTCAACCTTGTCTTAAGCTCTTGGAAACTCTTTTCACAAGCTTCGGACCACTGAAACTTAGCAGTCTTCTGTGTCAATTTAGTCAATGGAGAGGCTATAGATGAAAAACCTTCCACAAACTTCCTGTAATAATTTGCCAAACCCAAGAAGCTACGAATTTCCGTCGCACTAGTTGGTCTAGGCCAATCCTTAACCGCTGAAATTTTCTGAGGATCTACTTTAATGCCGTCACCAGTCACCACATGACCCAAGAAAGCCACAGACTCAAGCTAGAATTCACACTTTGAGAATTTCGCCTAAAGCTCGTTCTCTTCAAGTTTTGTCAAAGTTATTCTCAAATGATTAGTATGATCCTCACGACTTTTAGAGTACACCAAAATATCATCAATAAACACAAAAATGAAGCGGTCTAGATACAGATTAAACACATGATTCATCAAATCCATGAATGCAGCAGACGCATTAGTCAACCCAAAAGACATAACTAGAAACTCAACGTGCCTATAACGAGTACGGAAAGCAGTTTTCGATGCATCCCTCTCTTTTATCTTTAATTGGTGATACCCAAACCTTAGGTCAATCTTTGGAAAGAACTTAGGTCAATCTTTGGAAAGAACTTAGCACCCTGAAGTTGTTCAAATAGATCATCTATCCTAGGCAAGGGATACTTATTCTTAATGGTCACCTTATTAAGCTGACGATAATCCACACGCATCCTAAGGGAACCGTCTTTCTTTCTAACAAACAAGACCAGAGCACCCCAAGGTGAGGAACTAGGTGGGATGAAACCTTTATCCAACAAGTCCTTTAACTAATCCTTTAATTCCCTTAGCTCCGCTGGAGCCATACGGTAAAGTGGATTAGAAATAGGTTGGATGTCGGGAATAACATCAATCCCAAAGTCAATAACTCTATCAGGAGGAATACCAGGAAGATCTTCGGGAAACACTTTGGGATAATCACTAACTATGGGAACAGATGCAAATTCGGGTACTACGGCTTTCGTATCATTAACAATAACCAAATGGTAAATGCACCCCTTAGTAATCATCTTATAAGCCTTAAGATAGGAAATAAATCTATCCCTTGGCTTAGTAATTTCACCCTCCCACATAATAACAGGCTCATCGGGAAAGGGTAAACGAACTAACTTATGATGACAATCCACATTAGCATAACATGCGGATAACCCGTCCATCCCTATAATTATATCAAAATCCACCATCTCAAGTTCATACAAATCCGCCACGGCGTCACGACCTTTAATCACAACAACACAATTTCTATACACTCTAGAAGCAATAACAGGAACACCAGAAGGCGTATCAACAGCAAAGGGTTCCAACAAAGGTTCGGGTTTCATTCCCATATCAAGAGCAAAATAAGGAGTCACATAGGACAAATTTGAACCCGGATCAATCAATGAGTAAGCATCATGAGAACAGATAGTAAGGATACCTGTAACCACAGCGTTAGAAGCCTCAGCTGCCTCCCTACGAGTCAGCCCATAAAGCCGAGCTATCCCTCCACCAGAAGTGTTAGCAACTTCCTTTCCTTTGCTATTATTGCGAGCATTCTGATTATTATTGTTAGCATTACCGGTGTCATTTTAGCGATGCAGTGCGAATCATTCCTTTGGTTAGACAGAGCACCATCTCACGTTCTATTGCTTATCCCCGCTTTATTCATATTTCTTATACCATAATCATAGAAAATGATTTTCCATTTAGAATATATTTACTTGTATAAACATAGGCCCTTTAGCTATATTATTCTTTGTGATATTGCATATACATGAGGTCTATGGGACCATACTTCGAATACGCGCATCTATGCGAGCCTCTAAATTGTCACGACGACAACATATGGACGGACGGGACCCCGTCATGCCAAAAATATATACACATCTCTCTTATCATACTAGCACATTTACATCTAGGAAGAGCCACATAACTAAATCATACTTTCCATCCATTATTCATGAACAATTCCAAAGGGCAACAATACATATTTATCACCATCAATAACAATGCCCATATAAATGTATATAAGCGACGAGGCTAACAAAATGACATCCAGACGATAGGCCAACAAGGCCAAATACATCTAACCATATACACAGTTTATACATAGCATATCACAGAGTATGTCATATCATATAGGCGGGACAGACCTTGCCATGCCCATAAGTATGTACACAAAAGAATAATACCAAAATGCATACATTGTCATACCGAATGAACACGGATCATCATTAGCTACGTAGTCCTTGAGTAATAAAGCTATGGATCAATGCTCCGCCTCCTCGGCCACGGCGGGTCATGCACGCGTCCACAAATAAAAAAGACGTCGGTGCGAAGGAATCACAGTATGTACACATGATCATACATTCATTATAGAATCATAATAAACAACATAAGATATATCATGGTTTTATCTTAAGTTTACCATCGTCATAAACACTTACTTGATTTTCATAGGGACTTTCCATTTCTAATGCGTAACCGTGTACACACATCCATATCCGTATCCGTATTCGTATCCATTTTCGTATTCATAGCATATTCGTATTCATATTCATATTCATATTCATATCATATACATATCCAAATCATATACATAGCATACCCATACATCTAAGGTTCGGTGTTTCGTATACCCGGCCATGACAAGGCTACGTGATTATACATACCTAGCCCTACCAAGAGCTCGCATTTTGGTTATCCGTACCCAACTGGAATCATCGTGCGCGCGTGCAATACATATCATACTCGGCCATATATACATGCGTGGTTACATAATAGTCATACATAAACACATATACATAGGAGCTCTTAAGCATCTTTGACTCATTACTATCGTCGTTTTATTACATCTATCCTTAGGAAATTTGTGATCACTCATCGTATAAGATCGAATTTAGTAGAATCATAAACATCATACTCATAACATCATGAGCTTTAGTAGCTTTAAAGATAGAATCATTTCCAGGACATCATAGATGCAAAGAAATTATGAAAGAATAGATATATGGCCAAAGAAACATGCCTTATCGAAAGAAGAGTTAACCTTACATACCTTTTCGTTCAACTATTCTATCGCTTGAACGTTCTCCTTCAATGCTCACGTTTACCTTTAATGGAGTTATACTAACATTAGACAATCGATAGCTTAGCATACTTGACTAAAGCTAGAGAAAATTGGGCAGCATATCCTTTATTTATATGACTTCCTCTATATCATATATCAACTCCCAAACATATATAATAACATTTACAATATCATAACAATAGTCTTGGTCCACCTATATTATCCATATTCCTCCATTCACTTCCAATCATCCAGATCCATGGTCATAGCACACTATTTTGTTCACTCATATACAATGTCTATCCCATGTTCTTAACATCATTTATAACATAATAATAACCACAACCTATCAAGAATCACGACTCAATCCAAGCTATTACTAAAAAATGACACTATTCCCACATTCAAGACCCATTTCTATATTCTTTTGTAATTCAAGTCTTTCAACCTCTAATACCTTAAACATCATTGAAAATACCATAAAACTTACCTTGGATGGTGGAGGAACAAGCCTTGGAAACAATTCACTCTTCCACCAAAACCCTAGTTTCTCTCTCTTGGATTCCTTGTCTAACTTTGATGAACTTTTGTTTCACTCTATTTCTTATGATCTTTGATTCTCTTGTTTTGATGAAGTTGATCACTAATATATCTTGAATTCTTATGGGAGAAGTGTGGAGAAATGTTCTGAGAGAGTTCTAGAGATAAATCACAAAGGGGATTTTTAATGAAATAAACTCGGACCCCTTATCAATAATACAAAATACTAGTTTCGGTCCGATTTCACGGACCAACATTTAAGGTTAAGAAAAATAGAAATTTGGTTGAGGAATGTATGTTTGGTCATACTATTGGTCCGTATGAGGGGGCTAATAGTGGCTGAATTTACGGCCAAACATAGATTTTTGGCATGTTGGGCCGTATAATGGTCCTTTCTCCAAACTCGTTCTCGACGACTCGTTTGAAATCTCCAATCCTTATTATTTCTTAACACTTGTTTAGCACCTCATTAACAATCTAAGGGACGTTATAACTCTTCTCCAAAACATCATTAGGTCATCATTAACTTGTTACTCGTAAATCCTTTCCGATACCTATCGTATGCCTTGCCTCCTCTTGGCAACTTTCTTCTCTTACCTCGAACGTCTTTGAAATCTCAATTAGAGTCATCAAATGTCATTTCTTACTTATTGAAATACCGTATACTTCGTGCTCTTCGTTAGTCTATTCATTATGCATCAACGGAAAATTTTTTGAGGTGTAACAAGAATACCTTTTACTTTGCCCTCCCTTGTAATTATTACCACTGAAACTACTCGCCGATCGGGCCTTCTTGTTCTGGTCTCGATCCACCCTCTCCGCATTTTTCCAACTCTCTTGCTATTTAGCAAACCCAACTAGAGATGAGAAAGTACAAGTAGGAGATAGAGCAACCGCAACACATGCAGACTTGTTACGTGGTACCAAGCCTTTCACAAAACGAGTCAACTTATGCTTTTTAGTCGGAATCATGTATAAAGCATACTTTGAGAGACGGGTGAACTCCAAAAAATACTCACGGACCGACTTGTTACCCTGTTCCAACTTCTCAAATTTCGTAGCCATAGCAAATCTCTCCTCATTAGACGAAAAACTTTCCATGAACGCCTCTTCGAATTCAGCCTACATAGGAGCTAAAGTAGCGACACCCCTCTCAGACTCCCACATATCTAACCATGCGTGAGCAACATCCTTCAACTGATAAGAAGCAAGCCTCACATCTTCAGAATCATGGGCATCTATTTCCCTCAATGCCTTGAAAGTCTCATCTAGAAAGTGTTGGAGGTCATACACCTCTCGTGATCCGAAGAACTCTGGTGACTTTAAGTCAAGGAATTGCTTCAGTTTGCCTCTACCATGAGGTTCCACTCCTCCACGCTGTTGCTGAGCCGCAACCAACGCAGTCAATATTTGAATAGCAGTTTGCATCGTACCAATCTCAGGCACACCCGCAACAAGAACAGCAGGAGCAGGCGGTGCTTGAGGTGGTGCTTGATTTCCAACATTATTTTCGTTACCAGCATTCGCGCCCCCGAGATTTCGGTTAGGTCTCACGGGTTGTCCTCGATTATCATTTTTAGATCACGTTAGAGCCATTTCTATAAGGCACGAATTAACGAGCGAATTAGAATGATCCTAAAAGGACTTCAAACTCTACAGCACAATCTAGAATCAAGAAGAGTAGGAAACACCTATAAATGTCTTGGGAGTTTCTCAGTCATGCAGGTGATCAGGCTGCACAAGAAAAACTCCACTAGACATAGCTCCACAGATACCTTCACAAATCCTAGGACGTATTAAACCTAGGCACTGATATCAAGCTTGTCACGCCCTGAAACCCACCCTAGATGTGACCAGCATCCGACGTCATGAAAAATATCGGAAGAACCTAAAATATGCAATATTAACACTTGAACCTGCCAGGTTCAATATTTACCTCTAACAGTTTATAGAATAAATTCAAACAAAAGCATGATATATGAATTAAATCAGCGGAAGTCTTCAATAACTTAAACCTTAATCAAGTGTGTCGCATACCCAAGTGTTAAACAAAACTCAATATCTACCCACAAGAATGTATACTATGGAGCTTCTAAGATAAAGATTAATTGTCTAACACATCGGGACGCAGCCCGCTAAAACTAGAATAATAAATGAATATGCTAAGAGGTGTCCCACGAATGAACATGTGGGCTCACCAAGTCAGCAGCAACAACAAGTCCTTCTTAAGCGCCTGAAGTATCAAGAACCTGCTCTTCTCTGTTTCCTAATATACCATAAAAAACAACAATGGTATGTCTGAGTACTTCGTACTCAGTGAGAGCCTCGGGGACACCATGTAATATGAAAATCAAGTACAATGATGCTTAAAGAAATCAATTCTGAAAACCATGTGAAATCAATGTAAAAGTGGTTATTCAACTTGTTTATCTCAATAATAATTATCAAAACTGATTATAAAGCCTTTTGTTAAGTTACAACTTTCAAATATGCATTTCAATTTGATCATGATTGTCAACAACAGTTCCAAGAAAGAATAAGGAATATCACACTTGCCAATACAGGCCCAAGAATCAATCGCATAGAACGGATGACCGTAGAGGTTCCCTAATCATAGCGCACCACATCGGAATAAGTGATTCCGGTGGCTATCCTTCCTCCCAAATAGCTAGGCATTAACCGCACTCCGGGTGGCGAACCCGCAAATGGCCCACTCTTCCTCCCGAATGGCTAGGCATTACCACACTAGGATCCATAGTGACTACCCTTCCTCCCGAGTAGCTAGGCCAAACAAAACAATAAAGTTCATAGCATAGAAGCCGATTCACAATTTGTTTCAAGCTAGTCACATCCTCAATTAGCATTAAAGCTCATTATGCCATATCGTAAAGATAAATCATTTTAAAGAATGTCTTGAAAATGTTTACGCTTCTTTAACCAAGATTTCAATGTCACAATTCAACATGAAAATATTATTATCAATCCTTAGACATCATTATTCATCATCTCTTATAGAGGAAAACGTGTATAAACTTGTATGTGTACTTAGAACATGATAAAAACTAGGTTTAATGTGGGCTTGTCCCCCCACGCACATTAACCTAAATTAAAGCAAGAAGTAAAGTTTCAATTTATGAAAAGTTCACCTTTTATTCAATAAAGAGCTTTTTAAAAGAGACATTCATCCAAAACGCTTTTTAAAAGAGGGACATACCTTTATTACATTATACGCAGTTCAACAAATTAATTTCCTAGAGGAGAATCCCCTAAACCCTAGCTTGAACTCCCTTGAAATAGATTATCTTGCTACTCCCTTGAAATATGAGGTTTTGAGAAGTAATTTTCGTACTTAGGGTTTTTGAACAACTGAAAAGTGATATAATTAATCTAACCCTTATTTTTAAAGTTTCTGATGGACGCAGGAGAAGTACGTCCAAGAAGGACGAGACGTACTTCTAAGTACGGGCCGTTCTTTCAGGCCGTACTTCCCTAGAAATTTCCAGCGAGACAATGCGAAGAGGGGGGAAAAGGACAGGCAGAAAGGACGTCCCGTCCTTTGAAGTATGGGCCGTACTTCTAGGCCGTACCTTTTCTAAAAATTTCAGAGAGTTCAGATTTGAAAAGACCAAAGAATGTCAGCAAAGTACGGGCCGTACTTTTGTCGTAAAATCTCCCAGTTACCATTGAAATGGGATTTTCATCCCAACACTCTCCGTTTTGGTTTCTAGGTCCCGAATTGTGAACACAACCTAACTTATAAGGTTCAAAACGACTAGTATGGCGCTTTCATATTCCATAAGGATTTACGGGATGTTACACATATGATGTTTGGTAAATTGGTATTAAGCATTGATTAAGACTGGTATTCTGACGACCTGATTACATTTCAAAGGTTTTATTAGACTAAAATGAGAGGTTTGCATTAAAATTGAACTGGTTCAAGTCTATTTCAACTGGTTGCTTATGTGAACTGTCCTGATGCTTTTGCTTGGAAACCTTGGGTTTTTTTAAATAAAGATGAGAAATAGCACTAAATACTTCAAGCTGTCTAGATGACTAAACTCCCTAAAAAGTATGAACTTGATGAAGTTAACTTATTTGGTGACTCTGTGTGAATTTGATTAGATTTTGAGATTGTCAATGTCTTAATCCTATTGAGAAGAATCCTGCCTGCTTGAGTATATACATCCATGAGCTTATTCTAATATTCCC
>NW_026718720.1:0-12599 GCF_029784015.1 Lycium ferocissimum | reverse complement strand
TTTGAAACATAAGTACGCGAGTTATGTTCAAAACCATTTTTAAATATAAGGTAGCATATGAAGTATTTTAAGGTGAAACAAAAGCCTAAACGAAATTTCGTCGAGTCTAGTTTCCAACGCAATAAACTGCTCATCAATAGGACATCGGAGTAGAGAATTATGGACGTTACAAGTTCAGTTGACAGCGAGAAACGTGCTACAAAAGAGCCGACCGTTTACATGCTACGGTGACCCCCGACCCGAATTTGACCCTATATAATGGGTAAAAACCCCATTTTTCACCAGATTTGAAAAATTGAAGAGAGAGAGAGAGAGAGGGAATCACAAGTAAGCAATTTTCAAGCGACGGAGTATTAATCGAAGCTCGGATAAACGCATGGATGTGATTCTAGTATGATTTTGCGGTGGATTCAAGGTGGATATTGAAGATATCGCTGTTTTAACAAGAATAAGGTATGAATCTCCTATTATTAATGTTAATTTTGGTTTATTTACGGAGATAAAGTCGTTAAATAATTGTATAGCGAATTGGTTGGTTGTGGAAATTGGAAAACATCGTGGGGGATGTTTTATGGTACATATTGGTGTTGGAAATGATGTTATTGTCATTGTTATTGTTGTTGTTGTTGGTTGCTGAATTATAATTTCGGGCTAGGCATATAAACAGGGGAGATCTTTCGAAATTTCACAGTATTCTAGAAAAGAGCTAGTTTGAGGGCTTAAGACAAAGCCATGAAGATGAGTCTAACAATAGTACAAATTTTCTTAAATATAGATTTATGATCCTGGGAGGCCAAGCGCGGAATAGTTAAAGTTAAGGAGACCGAAAGGTATGTTAAGGCTTGTCCCTTTCTTTCAAAGGCATGATTCCGATGTTATGACTTCATAAATGTTTCCATATCTTCCTTGTTTTCAAAAGTTAGATGTTTATGACTCCAAAGCATAATTCCTTTCCTAATAATTCATGAATGTTTTCCAAAATGTTCGTATTTTCTAAATCAGAGATTTATGGCTCCGTGAGCTCTTATGATAACAACGATGAACCTGTTTTCACAATCATAATGATGATGTCAAAGATGGGAATATTTTCCTACGATGATTATTGTCACGACCCGTCTAGGGGCCGTGACGAGTACCCGATACTTGTACCGAGCACCCCCTTACCTATCATTTTACCTG
This sequence comes from Lycium ferocissimum, assembly GCF_029784015.1. NCBI lineage: Eukaryota > Viridiplantae > Streptophyta > Magnoliopsida > Solanales > Solanaceae > Lycium > Lycium ferocissimum. The sequence goes on along the minus strand of NW_026718720.1, from coordinate 11,420 downwards.
TACCTCTTAGCAAGTCGCATAAACAGTGCCGTTTTTTTTTCCTTGAACTAAACATTAATATTAGCAGCGTCATTATGAACATAGACTAATTAGCTTCACTATCGCTTCATACAACAGCATTAAGATGCCAAAAATACCACATATTTAACTGTACATAACTGACCGTACATATCTGTCTACGAGCCTCTAGACATAGTACACTTATACATAGAAAGGGCCGAGTACTGTTGTGCCCGAAAATATACACAAAAGAGTACCACGAAGTGAGGCTCGGGACAACCGGAGCGCCTGTCAGTACGGGCCGGTAGAGCTCTAAAGATCAAATCCGCTGTCCGCCGACTCGCGGCACGAAACGCAGCGTCCACGAAGGGACGTCGACGAATAGTGTACCGAGTATGTAAGGCACGGATAGTAATATGCGAAAAACATAAATCATGTATAACGACATAAAAGAATTACAACACATGTTCGGAATAGAAACGTAACCTTGTACATATAAGTGCCCTTGGGCGGTGCAAATGCTTTCTTATATTATATATATATATATATATATATATATATATACATAAAATAGAATATATCATATTGCCGGGCGTCGGCGGCCGATCCATTTAACCATAAATATGCACACCCCGCGTCCGGGGCATCCGCGTCCGGGACGATATCATGTCATGTAATGCCACCGATCGTGTGGATATGCGTATATAACGCTCTCCTTATCTCCATCTTCCCCGTACATATATGCATATACCTTGTATAATTATCGGCGTCTATAGCGCCCGTTCTTTCATCATATACATATACTCATATCATATACATATATCAGCGTCTATAGCGCTCTGATTCTCTTTGTGTCATATGCATATACTTATATCATATATATATTTACCAGCGTCTATAGCGCTCTGATTCTGCTATCATTATCGTCGTAGAAGTATTCTCATTAAAGTAGTTACAACACTCATCGTTTAATAATCAAGGCACTAAAGAAAAATCCGGAACCGTGGGCCCACCTCGAGTCAAATGAGGTGGCGTACACAACTTACATATAATACGTGTCATGACGTTACTTATGAAGGTCTTAGGGTAATCGGGTCTCATCCTTGCAAGTTCTAGGATATGTAGACATTTCTTTCACAATTCATGCACTTTTGGTTCAATCTTCCGAATGAATAGTAACTATTTTCAATCGCGGATTTCTAGAGTTAGGAAAGTCCCGAGGCGCGAAATCAAGCCTATACGTCTAAGACATGCCAAGAAAGGAAGGGGAACCTTACATACCTCTTTACGCTTCTTTAGCTATTCCGAATTCACGTCGCACTCTCGTCAAAATCTACAAATTGGTCATATTTACCAAAACTCTTATTAGGGTTCGTAGAGTTAGAATCTTAAGGAAACGCTTGGCTACCGAAATTTCGGCAACACTTCCTTTGTAAATATACCATCCTCAACATTCAATATAGCCAAATTTCTCATCAACCACAATCCGGGAATTCAAACCCGGCCAAACTATTAACCATAATTCCAACAACAATACTAAAAATTTCCATATTCAATCAATTTACTACTTCTTCCAAAACTTTCCAACTTCAATGAAAATAATAAAAACCTCATAATTTACATTCCAACAACACCGTACTAATCATATTGTCTTTCATGCATACAAGAACATCACATTCCATTCATATCACTTCTAAAACAAGCCTCCATTACTACAACCTCATTAAGATTCCTAGACATTCATTAACAACATAGAGTCCATAACATAACAACAAGCAAAACACTAAATAAAATTGACTCATTCTCTTCCATACTTCACCACAATCACACGGCCACACTAGCCCACACATGCACGGTCACACACACTCAACACACACGGCCAACACCAACATGCACACTACAACCTCTCCAAATTCATTCAACTTTCTTTATCAACATAGTATTTCCAACAACAACAACCAAACACTAAACAAAATAATTGAAATATAATTCCTACACATATACACACATATTGTACCTCACGGCCTCCACCCCCCACTTCCCTATTATTCACAAACTTCACTCATTTTTGTACACTACAACATGCATAAACATCCATAAAACAATAAAAAGAGGATTAAACCTTACCTCTTTCCTTGTTTCTCCACTTGACTACAACTTCCAACTTGTAAGTATTTGTGTTGTTCTTGCTCTAATAGCCACTCCAACTTGGTGAGGGCCCTTTAATTAGTGGAAAACAATTTTTGAAGGAATTTTTGTAAATTTTCTTGTTGGTTTTTGATCTTGGCCGAAATGGCCTTGGAGTTTTCTCCTTCTTTTTTGTGCTCTTGATTCTCTTGAAATTTCTAGAGAAATAATGAGTATTGGAATGATTTTATACAAGTCTTCCACCCCTTTTTCCATTTTTATGAATAGGTCCCTCCACACAAAAGTATAATCACATAACCCCTTTCCTTCTTTTTCTAGAAAATTCCTCCTTTTTCATTTTCATTTTTTTTTTCTTAAAACAAAAGATGACCTATTTTGTCATCTTAGCCCCTTATTTCGTCACATGGCCAATATGGCCCCTTTTGGAACTTCCATGAACCCTCCTGCAAAATTCCCGTTTTGCCCCTCAACTTTTCTTAATATTACCATTTTACCCCTAGCCTTCCACATTATTTCCACTTCTAAATTTTTCATAAGCAACTCATATGCCAAGCAAAATAAAATGTGGCCTTGCTTATTGTCTTCCCGCGATTGTCTTGAATTATCCGATTGCATGAAACGCGGGATATAACATCCTCCCCCTTAGAACATTCGTCCTCGAATGTTAAACCGACCTCATGGTGCATTATAATACTTCGGGAGGTCTCCTTCGTAGATATCTCACATATCACTTAACACATCCATTCTAGGAGCTTGGGTTGCCTTCAAGTCATAGGCCAATTGATTTAACTCCGAACGGCGGCTCTGCGTCAACAAGTCCCTCTTGTCGGTTCTTGAATCGTCATCGTCCATTTTGGGTCCAACATGTCCGCCCCTTCTGCTAGTCTAGTCCGTCTCCGCCTACATGACTTTTATAGGGTTTCTTACCACTCCACACACGCTAATTTACACTGAGCTACCTAATTTTTACATTCGTCTCTTGTCCCCACATTTATGGAATTTTCAGCATATTTCCCAGGGGGGTCACCCATCGTGAAATTACTCTCACCTTAGCACGCTTAACCTTGAGACTTTACTGCATTTCAGCGTCTTAGCGTTAGTACTTTTGCCGTCGCTCCCTCGCACTACTTATGTCACATAATATGGGACGAGTTGGGGTCTTAGCAGTTTTCAAAACGCCCGCGTAACCCATCTTCTCTTTTATTTACAGTTCTACCCTCCGCGCTCTAGTATTCACCGTTACCCGTACGTATGGTTACTCTTCGTCATAATTTCCGAATTCTTAATATGTTCAGCAATACAAGGGCGGCATAGGATAAGATAAAATCCGAATCAAGTGACACGCATATCATAGAAGGTGCGGAAAAGTACCTGTGGCCGCGTCTGCGGAAGGCTCAGGGTCCTGTCGCCCTGTCAGTGCATATAGGCGGTGGGGAGGGCCGGCCCGAATCGGATGCTCCTCCTCTACCTCGACCACGTCCCCGGCCGGAGCTTGGGAAGTCGTCCGAGAGGGCGTACGGCCGACGACGAACCAACCGCGGACCCGGCGGGCTGGGCTTGGTCTCCCTCGTACCTCAATGGGCAATCACGCATCAGATGGCCAACCCGCCCACAAGTATAACAACCACACAGTACCTGCGCGACACTCTCCAGAGTGTGGCCTACCACATCGCGCACCGTGGCGGGGGTGGCATCATTCGCTAGAATCGGCTCTATTCGGGACTGCGAAGCTCTACGCAAGGCGAGGGGTGCGCCGGCCGCCGATTGGCCCGAATACCTAGATTGCTCCCGTGCTGTCCCCCCTCCATACTCGCTTCTAGCCTGCAGGAAATCGCCCACTTTTCGGAGCCCCATCCGGATGCGCTCTTCTCCGCGTAGGCGGTGTTGCTCCTCCGTGTTTTGGGCATGGGCCTGTATGCGAGCAATAGTCATCCCATCCTGGAGTGAGGCCGTCAAGCACTCCTTAATTATATGCGGCCCCAACCCACTCACAAATCGATGTACATGATCCCCCATATCGCCGATCATGGTCGGGGCATACCGCCGCCGAGTTAAAGCGGAGGGGCCTCGTATTCCCCGACGCTCATATTCCCTTGCTTGAGATTTAAGAACATATCGCTCGAGCTCGTCGAACTTCCGGCGGCAGAAATGTCGCAAAATGCCTCGCAAACTCCTCGCCAAACCGGGGGGGGGCATTTGCTCCCTTGAGGATCTCCAACTATCATACCACACAGACTGCCACATCCCGCAACCGTACGATGCCAATTCCACCGACTCGTATCCGAAGCATGTATTATCCTCGTTGTCCTTAGCATCTCGTCTATGAAATTCTCGCGGGTCTTCCTCCGGTTTTGACCCATAAAACTCCGGGGTCTTAGGGCGATAAAATCACGGCCCTAGCACCATCGCCCGTCTCCCCGGTCCGTATTCGCCGCCGAGCCTCGCGCGGCAACTAACCGAGTCAATAGCCGGATGGCCTCCGCCATCGGCCGGCCCGAGCCGCCGTCTCGCCCTCCGGGCCGCCCTAGCTTTCTTCTTTGGCGCATTACGAAACCATAACATAGGATTAGGAAAGGAATATGGAAACCGGTAGCATAGCTCTATCGCACGATCTTAGAATACAAAGAAGTCATATTTCCTAAATGCCCCGTAGCCTCCTCGTTTATAAGTGTGGCGTGCACACACCCATAAACAAGACTCTCACCGGACACGGCTCGTAGACAAACCCCTAGGATCGAAATCGTTTTCGATACCACTTCGTCACGACCCGTCTAGGGGCCGTGACGAGTACCCGATACTTGTACCGAGCACCCCCTTACCTATCATTTTACCTGTACCTCTTAGCAAGTCGCATAACAAAACTTGCCTTGTTTTTTTTTTCCTTGAACTAAACATTAATATTAGCAGCGTCATTATGAACATAGACTAATTAGCTTCACTATCGTTTCATACAACAAATTGCATTAAGATGCCAAAAATACCACATATTTAATCGTACATAACCGACCGTACATATCTCGTCTACGAGCCTCTAGACATAGTACACTTATACATAGAAAGGGCCGAGCATCTTCCGTTGTGCCCGAAAATATACACAAAAGAGTACCACGAAGTGAGGCTCCGGACAATCGGGAGCGCTCGCTGTGTACGGCTGGTAGAGCTCTAAAGATCAAATCCGCCTGTCTGCTGACCTGCGCGGCATGAAACGCAGCGTCCACAAGAAGGGACGTCAGTACGAATAGTGTACCGAGTATGTAAGGCACGGATAGTAATATGCGAAAAACATAAATCATGTATAACGACATAAAAGAATTACAACACATGTTCTAGAATAGAAACGTAACTCCGTACATATAAGTGCCCTCGCGTATGCCGTGCTTTCTTAGCTTTCTTACTCATATATATATATATATATATATATATAAAATAGAATATATCATATTGCCGAGGCGTCGGCGCCGATCCATTTAACCATAAATATGCACACCCCGCGTCCGGCATCCCGCGTCCGGACGATATCATGTCATGTAATGCCACCGATCGTGGATATGCGTATATAACGCTCCGCCCTTATCTCCATCTTCCCCGTACATATATGCATATACCTTGTATAATTATCGGCGTCTATAGCGCCCGGCTCTTTCATCATATACATATACTCATATCATATACATATATCGTCTATAGCGCTCGATTCTCTTTGTGTCATATGCATATACTTATATCATATATATATTTACCAAATGTCTATAGCGCTCCGATTCTCGCTATCATTATCGTCGTAGGAGTATTCTCATTAAAGTAGTTACAACACTCATCGTTTAATAATCAAGGCACTAAAGAAAATCCGGAACCGTGGGCCCACCTCGAGTCAAATGAGGTGGCGTACACAACTTACATATAATACGTGTCATGACGTTACTTATGAAGGTCTTAGGGTAATCGGGTCTCATCCTTGCAAGTTCTAGGATATGTAGACATTTCTTTTACAATTCATGCACTTTTGGTTCAATCTTACTGAATGAATAGTAACTATTTTCAATCGCGGATTTCTAGAGTTAGGAAAGTCCCCGAGGCGCGAAATCAAGCCTATACGTCTAAGACATGCCAAGAAAGGAAGGGGAAACCTTACATACCTCTTTCTCGCTTTTTAGCTATTCCGAATTCACGTCGCACTCTCGTCAAAATCTACAAATTGGTCATATTTACCAAAACTCTTATTAGGGTTCGTAGAGTTAGAATCTTAAGGAAACGCTTGGCAACCGAAATTTCTAAAGACTTCCTTTGTAAATATACCATCCTCAACATTCAATATAGCCAAATTTCTCATCAACCACAATCCGGGAATTCAAACCCGCCAAACTATTAACCATAATTCCAACAACAATACTAAAAATTTCCATATTCAATCAATTTACTACTTCTTCCAAAACTTTCCAACTTCAATGAAAATAATAACAACCTCATAATTTACATTCCAACAACACCGTACTAATCATATTGTCTTTCATGCATACAAGAACATCACATTCCATTCATATCACTTCTAAAACAAGCCTCCATTACTACAACCTCATTAAGATTCCTAGACATTCATTAACAACATAGAGTCCATAACATAACAACAAGCAAAACACTAAATAAAATTGACTCATTCTCTTCCATACTTCACCACAATCACACGGCCACACTAGCCCACACATGCACGGTCACACACACTCAACACACACGGCCAACACCAACATGCACACTACAACCTCTCCAAATTCATTCAACTTTCTTTATCAACATAGTATTTCCAACAACAACAACCAAACACTAAACAAAATAATTGAAATATAATTCCTACACATATACACACATATTGTACCTCACGGCCTCCACCCCCCACTTCCCTATTCTTCACAAACTTCACTCATTTTTGTACACTACAACATGCATAAACATCCATAAAACAATAAAAAGAGGATTAAACCTTACCTCTTTCCTTGTTTCTCCACTTGACTACAACTTCCAACTTGTAAGTATTTGTGTTGTTCTTGCTCTAATAGCCACTCCAACTTGGTGAGGGCCCTTTAATTAGTGGAAAACAATTTTTGAAGGAATTTTTGTAAATTTTCTTGTTGGTTTTTGATCTTGGCCGAAATGGCCTTGGAGTTTTCTCCTTCTTTTTTTGTGCTCTTGATTCTCTTGAAATTTCTAGAGAAATAATGAGTATTGGAATGATTTTATACAAGTCTTCCACCCCTTTTTCCATTTTTATGAATAGGTCCCTCCACACAAAAGTATAATCACATAACCCCTTTCCTTCTTTTTCTAGAAAATTCCTCCTTTTTCATTTTCATTTTTTTTTCTTAAAACAAAAGATGACCTATTTTGTCATCTTAGCCCCTTATTTCGTCACATGGCCAATATGGCCCCTTTTGGAACTTCCATGAACCCTCCTGCAAAATTTCCGTTTTGCCCCTCAACTTTTCTTAATATTACCATTTTACCCCTAGCCTTCCACATTATTTCCACTTCTAAATTTTTCATAAGCAACTCATATGCCAAGCAAAATAAAATGTGGCCTTGCTTATTGTCTTCCCGCGATTGTCTTGAATTATCCGATTGCATGAAACGCGGGATATAACAATTATCATGATGATGATTACGTGTTTAAAGGTTTCAAGTTTACGATTTTAATGACGATATGAGAATGTTGAGCTATTTCTTGATTTCTCAATTTTATTCATGGATGATGACTATTTTTAAAGATTCCAAAGTACATGAATTGATGCCTTATGAGATTTATGATCCTATTCTATGTTTTCTCTTTATGTCATTCTTCATTGATAGCCCCACCTTATAATAATTGTTCCTTCAAGGTGAGACAAGGCGACCATGATAATTACATAATATAATCGGAGGTTACCGACCTTACGTCACTCTGATAGAGACATAACTTTCCTTGGGCTCTCCTGCATGCTGCTGATATGATGTATGTATATGATGTATGTATATGTATATGGGGAATATGGGGAAAAAGGGAGTGGCGCTATAGGCGCATGGCCACCTGATCAGTTGGTGTAACTTATCATCCCGGACGCGGGATGCCCGGACGTGGGACACATGTGGTTAAATGGATCGGGCCAACGTTCCTCGGCATATTTTCTATATATATGAACAAAAAAATATTTTTCAAAGAAAGCTAAGCATGCATGGCATCCGCCCTAAGAGGCACTCACATGTACAGGTTACTCTTTTATCTCACGATATGCTCTATATTTCCATTCGTTGTTATTCATACTTTACATCCCTTACTATGTTACTATTCATGCTTTACATACTTAGACATTATTCGTACCGACGTCCCTTTTGTGGACGCGTTCATGCCCGCAGACCGTGTAACCGCCGTACGATTCGCAGAGTAGGACCTCCCCTCGCAGCAGGGGCCGTTGCGCTCCCATTGATTCGGAGCTACTCCTCTTTTGGTATGCTATTCGGTTACATACATATTTGAGTACGACAGGGCTTTGTCCTGTCATTTCTACAGTTTGTACTCCATATAGGTCTGTAGATAGTAATATGTAGTCGTGATGTTATGCAGCCCCGTCAGCGTTTATTTTGTTGTATAGTATATACGCGCGCCGCCACCGGCTCGCGCCGTTACTCTCGTTATTTATGTTTATACGTACGTGTTGGCATTAGTTCCCGGCATAGTGTTTCTTATGTTGATTGTTTGGGAAACCGTACGTGCCCCGCTGCCACAGTTGTGTACGGGGTCCGGATAGTCGGGAGCAAAATGCAAGCATAGAAGTTGCTTAGCCGCAGCGGTCGGCACTTGTTACGCCCATCGCTTTGGGTCGCGACAAAAGGCAATATCCATCCATACCCGAAGGTTCACATGCTGTCTCCGACCTCATAATCTAAATATGTGATTCACTATACGAAGTCTCATCAAAAGTAAACCATAACCTACCTGGACTGCTGAACCTCAACGCTAACAAGTTACTCTTTTGCCTTGCCCTTCCTCTGAAGCTCAAAACCTAAGTAGTCTAAGCATAATCAAATTCTAAATTAGAAATCATGAAGAATGATACTAATATTGCTATGATATTAATTAGGTCAACTTTAACCCTAGGATTTGGGGAAACGGGCCCACAAGAGCAAAACGGAAAATTCACGGGCAAAATACCAAATTAAGTATGAGGTGATCATAACCCAACCACTAATTGTTGATTTAACTCAAGGATTGGCCTAAATCTGATTCCAAGTAAAAACCCCCAAATTGGGTATAAACCCTAAGTCTCCAAATCTGAGACTTCAAGTGTTCATGATAGCATGGGAGGATGGTTTGGAGAAGAGGGTTGAAGATGGTCATGCTTGCAATGTGGTTATTACTTGAAGATTTACAATTTCAAGTTCTTTTCCCAAAAGAAGACACCCAAACAAGGCCCTTACTTCATTAAGGGTAAAAGTGTAATAATTTAGTTGTCTTCTTTTGAGCTTTAGTATAAATAGTAGTTTCTTTCATTGGGAAGACTTAGACTATTTTGAATATTGATATTTGCTATTGTAAAACTCTTGAGAGTTGAGAGTCAGGAAGCCTTTGATTGAGTAATTGTTAAGAGATTGGTTATTAGGGAATTCCAAATCCCTCTTGGTCATCCTAGGAATTCGATGTTTCTTTTGTTCTTAATTTAGAGGTCTTAGTTTTCTATAACTTTGGTTGCTAAATTAGGTCTTAAGTAGTGTCAAATTATCTGTCTCTTTCATTTCTTGCATTTTATTATTGTTTTCGTTTTCGTTCTTGTATCAATTAGTATCAGAGCCTAAATTAGGGTTGTTTCAACAAATCTAGCTTGGGAGATTCTACCCAAAAAAAAAAAATGAAATTCAAAAAAAAAAAATCGTGACACGAACCCAACAAGCACAAGGCCTTTCACAAGAAGTCAAGCAAGAGAAGTTCAAGAGTTGCAAGCCTTGTTCATGAAAACGGATGCCTTGGAGGAGATTGAATAGAAGACTTCGCGGATTTACAACGTTTGGGAGTTGGCATTGGAAGAGTTGCAGTCGTTGTAAGCGCAAAATGGCTAAAAGTGCAACTATGGGGCTAAGATTGCAATTCGAGGTCATACTTGCATTGGGGTTAGAATGGCAATTGGAGGTCATAATTGCAAGTTATGAGGCTTTGGATTCAATTGAAGACCCATGTGGGTATTTTTGCAAAAGAGCCACTTTAGGGCCTTTTGGTGTAATAGGCATTAGTATAAATAGTTCTTTTCATCCATTTGGAACACTCAGCTTTGATATTGTGTGAACTCAAATATTGAGATAGTTTAGTTAATAGATAGATTGTTAGGTTACTACACTACGTGTGATTTCATTATTGCAAAGTGAATTTGTTTATCCATTGAATTCATCTAGATTGCTCATTTGTGGTTTCCAATTGAGTCTTCTACTTGATTCAAATTACTTTGGTTCTTTTGGTTGAATTCACAATAGGAGGGTTTAAGTTTAATATACTTAGATTTGCTTATAGGATTCATTACTAATTGGGTCAAGTATCTATCCTCTATTCTCAATCCCCAATTCTTCATCTATCTTTGTTTTTTGATTTTGTTAATTCTTAGACTTTTTGAAGTTAGATTTGAAGAGATTGTTCCCACAATTTCTAATCCGGGCTCAAAATGAAAATCACCAAAAAAAAAAAAAAATGAAAATCCAAAAAATAATCAAAAATTGTTTTGGGTTTGATTTTGTTGTTTTTGAAGTTAGATTTGTTTTATTGAAGTTTGTAACCATTGAAGTTTCATCAAAGGTTTTGTTTTCACCATTAACTTCATCAAAGCTTGAAGAACTCAAATGTGGCCTTAGTGATTGAGAAGCAATTGAGTCAAATTGAATATTGGGCTTTGTTCTCTAAGTGATAAGGCCCTTAGATCTGAAATTTAGAGCAAAAACGAGTTGATTTGGTCCTAGATTGCATTTGGGTGTTCTTGGTGTTCTCAAGAACATTCATATCTTCATATTGGAAAAGAAGGCCAAAGAAGAGGGTTTGATCCAAAGGTTTTTCCAAGGACAAGTGGAAAGTTGTTTGTTGGGCTAAAAAGGGCAAGTCCTAGGTTGTGTGGGGCCCAAGATGTCATCAGATCCAAGAAAATTCGGCCCAAATTTTGAGGAGCACGAGTTCAATATGAAATCACTGAAGCCACTATACGGTCCCACATACGAGCCGTATAAATTTTACGATCCGTATAATTTGGTCCGTAAAATCGAGGCCCAAAAGT
>NW_026718719.1:0-17669 GCF_029784015.1 Lycium ferocissimum | reverse complement strand
GTAGCTACCCCCATATGTACATAAAGGGATGGGGTTTTGCCCTGCCCCCCTTTCTAGGGGAGAAAATTATAGGGGTTTCCGGGAAGGCCGTCATATTATAAATTGCCGGCATTTTTTTTGTTGAAAAAAAGATATATGTGGCAACAATTTGGCTGTTTTTTTACTTTAAAACTTTTAAAAGTTTATTGAGGGTTTTGGCCGTGATTTCCCCGGGTAGTTTCTTATTTTTATTGTTCGGAAAAAAAGGAAAAAACCAACAGTTGTTTATGGGCCCAAGGATAGTCTGGGGGAAAATGCAAAGGGGGAGGTTATTAGCCCCGGGGCATTTTAGGGCCCCCCCCCCCGGGGGGTCGGAAAGGGGGAAAAAAGGGGCGTTTATAGACGCGGGGCCCCCGACGGTTAGTTTTTTTTATTTTTTTATATCACCCCACGGGGGATCCCCGGAGGGGGGGGCATATATGGTTAAATGGATCGGAGCCACCCCCGGGGATGATATGTTCTTATTTTATGTATACATGAACACGAAATGTTTTCAAAGAAAGCTAAGCATGCATGGCATGCGCCCTAGAGGCACTCCTGTATGTACGGGTTACACTCTTTTCTCTTACGATGCGCGCTATATTTCCATTCTGTTATTATTATTCATACTTTACTCCCCACTTACTATGTTATTTGTCACGACCCGAAGCTAGGGGCCGCGGCGAGTACCAATCACCATGCCGAGCACCCCTTATCTGCCATATTACCTTTATTACTAAGTGGGCCGAGGGAACCTTACCAAGTTTGTTTTTTTTTCTTTTTCTTAACACTTACAATAATAGCCGTATTTATAAACATAGGCCCAAGCTTTGTTAACACGTTATACGGCGAACGAGGGACCATCGAAAGTACAAAACATCTATTTGTACATATACGTCTACGAGCCTGCAAACATGGTGCACATATACATAGGGAGGGCCGAAATCTTGCGGTGCCCGAATATATATACAAAATAGTACCAAAAAAACTGAGGCTCCGGAACAGCGGAGGCTCGATCTTTGGCGATGGAGCTCCCTGGGGAGTCAAGTACGTCTCACTCTGATGACTGCGCGGCATGGAACGCAACGTCCACAAAAAGGAATGTCAGTACGAATAATGTACCGAGTATGTAAAGCATGGAAGACAATGTAAGCAGAAGTATGAAGTACGAATAACAATATCATGAAACCATAGAACATATGATAAGATAAGATAATAACCTATACATGTGAATGCCCTTTAGGCGGGAAACCATGCATGCTTACCTTTCCTTTGAAAAACATTTCTCTTTCATATATAGAAAATAGAACACATCATATCATAGCGCCGAATACGTCGGCTCCCCCATGTATCCCGCGTCCGGGCATCCCGCGTCCGGGATGATAACGCCAGCTGACCAGGTGGCGTCTTATAGCGCGACGTGTCTCTTCCCCATATCCCCATATCATATACATATCATATAAGCGGCATGCTGGGAGGCCCAAAGAAAGTCATGTATCTATCGGAGTGACGTAAGGTCGGTAACCCGATTACATTATGGAACAATCAGGGTCGTGTGTCTCGCCTTGAAGGAACAATTATGAGGTGAGACTAACAATAAAAGGAAAACTTCACGGGAACATAAAACAAAATCATGACATATCATATCATGTACTTTGAAACCTTAAAATAGTCATTGTTCAAATATAGCTTAACATTTCGTGTCGTCATATTCATGGTAAGAACGAGATCCCGGACATATTCGTCATATACGTTTTCCCATATCTAGCATTATCATTGTCATCAAAAGTCATAGTCGTTGTTTAGTCATAAAACTTTCAAAATCGTAAAACTTGGATTTTTGGAGAATATGGCATCTTGGAAAACATTTACGACTTATTAGAAAGAAAACGATACTTTAGAATTCTAGACTTCAAAGGTTACTCACGAAAAGTTTGGGACGTCGGATCCGTTTATGGAAGTTTCATACATTCAAGCTACTTTTCTAATGAAACCTAGAAAATCTAATTCAATTCTATTGAATGAATAGTAGTCAAATTCGAACTCAGGTTTCTAGAGATAGAGTAGTCCCCGAGGCTTGCATTCAAACCTATTATGTCTAGGACATGCCAAAGAAGGAAGGGTAAAGCCTTATACCTTTTCCGCCTTTTACGCCTCTCCAAGCTCAAGTTCCAAATTTGCCCAAAATCTCTGATTTGGTCACATTTACCAAATGTTAATTAGAGCATCAGTTGAAATTTAAAAGTAATCACTTGTCTACGAAATTTGGCGGCATTTCCCGGTAAATACTCCATCCCACCAAGTTCACTCGACCGATTCCAATCAACAACCATCACGGGCAATAACCCGACCAAACTATCAACGATAATAACAACAATCTTACCAAACCTCGTCATTCTCGGCCACACCACTATCAACATATTTTCACGAGTTTTTTCGTCTATTTCTACACATTACGATAACAACCAACACATAACATAAAATTAATTCATTCATTCTTCCTTCAACATCTCACATACACATGACGCTTCCCGCAAACACACGGCCACACTCTCGTCAATAATTCCATAGCAATTACAACTTTGTTTCAAATCATTAAATCCTCATTTCACATTATAGAATTCGCAATACAACAATCAAACAACTAAATAAATGAACTCATCAGTCCAACACCTCACCAATCCATTCGGCCACACACACACATCCATATTTCATGAATTTCATGCATTTCTACATACAATAACATACACCACCATCCATAATATATAAAGAAGGTTAAATCCTTACCTTTTTCCTTCAACTTCCTTCTTGGCTAGAGTTATGATTTTGTAAGAAAGGTTGATTCTCTTGCTTCAACAACTATACCATGTCGAAGAGGACGTTCAAATTAGCGGAAATACATAAAGAGCCAAATTTTTGGAACAAGATTTTTGGTCTCCTCTTTTCCTCTTTCTTGGCCGAATTGGCCCCTTTGTTGTTCTTCTTCTTTCTTTTGTTCTCCTCCTTGGAAATTTCTAGAGATTTTTGGACAAATAAGATGACTTAGTCATCTTTTTATATTTACTCTTGCATGCACATGGCCGGTCATGTGCATGCTCTCCTCTTATTATTTTTTTTTTGTTCCAAATTTTCTTCCATTTTCTAGAATTTTCTTCAATTAACAAAGATGACCACTTAACTTGCTTCATAAGTTTCATCCATATAATAGTGGGACCCATATATATACATGCACATGCACACACACATGTCCAAGCCTTGGCTCGGGCTAGAAATTTCAAGACAATTTTGTAAAATTCCCATTTTGTCCCCCCCAGGCTTCCGCAATATTATCATGAACCATTTTGCGAATTTTTCTTTCTTACCCTTGGCCTTTCCGAACATTTCCACACTAATAACCTCCGTACCTAATATTCATAATAACTTGCACATTACAATAACTCTTGAAAGTGATCTCGTCCTTAACTTGCCGCGACTTTCTCGAAGTATCCGAATGTATGAAACACGAGATATAACATCCTCCCCCCTTTAGAAAATTCGTCCTCGAATGTTCGATTAGACTCGTAATGTGTTATGATACTTCGGGGAGGTCTCCTTTGTAGTTACCTCACACATCGCTTAACATATCCATATTTAAAAGCTCAAGTTACTTGTAGGCCGTAAGCCAATTGACTTCGCTCTGACGCTGGCCCTGAGTTAATAAGTTCTCCCTATGGGAACTTGAATCGTCATAGTCCACTTTGGGTCTAACATGTCCTCCCCCCCCCTTTTTAAGAGGGTTTATGCACGCCTATGTTCCTTAAATAACCGTCGCTTTTGCGATCTTCTATATATCGTAACACTACTTCGGGAGCCCTACGGTCACAAATGATATGCTATAAACGTAGGCATTTACTACTATTATTTTACTCACAAACATTTCCAAACGCTATTTGGACTCTCATTAATCCTAAAACTGGGTCATACCTTCTCCCTCTTAGCCTACACGACTTCTATAGAGCTTCCAACCACTTCACACACTCTAATTTACTTTAGGCTACCTAATTTCACATTCGTCTCTTGTTCCCCCATTTTTGAAATCTTATTTTGTTTCCCGGGTCACCCATCTTGATATTGCTCTCACCCTAGCACGCTTAACCTTGAAACTTTGGTGCATTTTTGTGCCTTGATGCTAGTTTATTTACCTCCACTCCTCCGCACCGCCTATATCACATAATATGGGACAAGTTGGGGTCTTAGCAGTTTTCAACACGCCCGCGTAACACGTCTTTTCTTTTAATTACAATTCTAACCTCCGCAATCCCTAGTATTCGTACCTATGTATATGGCTATTTTTGTCCTAAATTCCCTGAATTCCTAATACGTTCGGTAATACAAAGGACGGTGCGTGATAAAGTAAAATCCAATTCAAGTTAACATCCACATATCGTAGAAAAATGCCGAAAGTGTACCTGTGGCCGCATCTGCGGAAGGTTCAGGGTCCTGCCGTCCTGCCAATGCGTATATACGGTGCGGAGGGCCGGCTGAACTGGATGCCCCTCCTCTGCCTCGACCACGACCTGCTGGGGACTGGGAGGCCTGCCCAAGAGGGCGCACGGACGGTGACGTCCCCACTGCCGACCCGGCGGGCTGAGTTTGGCCTCCTTCATTCCTCCGTGGGCAATCACGCATCAGATGGTCAGTCCGGCCACAGACAAAACAAGCACCTGTATCTAGGTAACACGGTCCAGGGTGTGGCCTACCACATCGAGCACACCGTGGTGGGGGTAACCCCGTCCTGCTAAAATCGGCCCTATGCTGGGACCCTGAAACTCTAGCACTTTGATCTGGCCCTGGATAGGTAGGACGATCGAATCCCCTATCTACAAATCGAGGAGGTGCACTGGCCGCTGATTGGCCTGAATACCCGGATTGCTCTTGTGCCTGTCCCCCTCTATACTCGCTTCTAGTCCTGGGAAATCTGCCCCTTTTTCTGGAACCTCTGTCTGAATAGCGCTCCTCTGGCCGCAACTGGTGTTGCTCCTCCAGGCTTTGGGCATGGGCCTGGATACGGGCAATAGTCATTCCATCCTGGAGCGAAGCTGTCAGACACTCCTTAATTAAATGTGGCCCCAACCCACTCACAAACCGGTGTACGTGGTCTCCCATATCAGCTATCATGGCTGGGGCATACCTGGCTAACGAGTTAAAGCGAAGACTATATTCCCTGACGCTCATATTTCCCTGTTTAAGATTCAAAAACTTATCAGCTCGAGCTCGTCGAACCTCCGGCGGTAGGAAATGTCGTAAAAATGCCCCAGTGAACTCCTGCCAAACCGGGGAGGCGCATTTGCTCCCCTCGAAACTATCCAGCTATTATACCACAGAACTGCCACATCCCGTAAACTATATGAAGCCAATTCCACCGACTCTGTATCCGAAGCATGTATGATCCTCAGTGTCCTCAGCATCTCATCTATGAAATTCTGCGGGTCTTCCTCCGATTTCGATCCATAAAACTCCGGAGGCTTCAGAGCGATAAAATCGCGAGCCCTCGCACTCACCGCCCTGTCTCCCCGACCTTCATCTTGCCGCCGAGCTTGTGCAAGAACTAGCCGGGTCAAGAATCGGATAGCCTCTACCATCCGCCGGCCCGCAACCGGGCCGGCGGTGGAAGCGGTGGTGCCGGGGCGGGAGCTGGAACTCCTCCCCGCTTCCGTCGACACGGGGGAGCACGAAAACCGGGGAAGGAGCCTCGTTATGAGACTCGCCTTCTTCTACTTCCGCTGGTGGCTCCCGTTCAATTCTTTTCCCCGCCACCGTCTTGCCCTTCTGGGCCGCTGTAGCTTTCCTCTTCACCGGTATTATTGAAATCATAACGCAGGATTAAAAAAAGAACATGGAAACCTGGTAACATAGCTCTATCGCACGATCTAGAGTACAAAGAAGGTCCAATTTCCTAAATGCCCTGCAGCCTCCTGTTTATAAGTGTGGCGCGCTACACACCCATAAACAGGACTCTACTGGACACGGCTCGTAGACAAACCCCTAGGACCGCCTGCTCTGATACCACTTCTGTCACGACCCAACTAGAGGCCGCGACGAGTACCCGATACTTGTACCGAGCACCCCTTATCTGCCATATTACCTTTATTACTAAGTGGGCCGTGGGAACCTTACCACGTTTTTTTTTTCTTAACATTAACAATAATAGCATATTTATAAACATAGGCTAACAAGCTTTGTTAACACGTTATACAGCGACGAGGACCATCAAAAGTACAAAACATCTAACTGTACATATCCGTCTACGAGCCTCTAAACATAGTGCACATATACATAGGGAAAGTTGCCCGAATATATATACAAAATAGTACCAAAAAAACTGAGGCTCCGGAGCAACTGGAGCGCTGCTACAATACTGCTGATGGAGCTCCTAGGAGTCAAGTCTGTCCTCCTGTTGACCTGCGCGGCATGGAACGCAGCGTCCACAAAAAAGGACGTCGCATTTACGAATAATGTACCGAGTATGTAAAGCATGGAAGACAATGTAAGCAGAAGTATGAAGTACGAATAACAATATCATGAAACCATAGAACATATGATAAGATAAGATAATAACCCGTACATGTGAATGCTTAACCATGCATGCTTACCTTTCCTTTGAAAAACATTTCTCTTTCATATATAGAAAATAGGACATATCATATCATAGCGCCGAATACGTCGGCTCCCCCATGTATCCCGCGTCCGGGCATCCCGCGTCCGGGATGATAACGCCAGCTGACCTGGTGGCAATGCGTCCTATAGCGCAACATGTCTCCCTTCCCCATATCCCCCATATCATATACATATCATATACATATCATATAAGCGGCATGCATGAGAGCCCAAAGAAAGTCATGTATCTATCGGAGTGACGTAAGGTCGGTAACCTCCGATTACATTATGGAACAATCAGGGTCGTCATGTCTCACCTTGAAGGAACAATTATAAGGCGAGACTAACAATAAAGGACAACTTCACGGGAACATAAAACAAAATCATGACATATCATTTCATGTACTTTGAAACCTTAAAATAGTCATTGTTCAAATATAGCTTAACATTTCGTGTCGTCATATTCATGATAAGAACAGATCCTTGACATATTCGTCATATACGTTTTCCCATATCTAGCATTATCATTGTCATCATAAAGTGTTATACCTCGCATTTTATGCGTATTCGGAAAAATTGGAAACAAGTCGGAATGGTAGGAATTAAGGTTTCCATTGGATTCTACATAGCGTGCATGTGAAATTCAAGGAAATATTGACGCGGAAATATTAAGGGAGGTTAAGGACATTGAAAATGTATTGATTTTGTTTGGTTCATAAGTTGGCTATGGAAAATGTAGACGTGGAAATATTGGAAAAGTCTAAGGGCAAAATTGGAATGTCGGATAATGGTTTCTTGAATCATCAAAAATATGGGCTAAGTAATTGGGCTTGGAAAATAAGATGAAATTTTTTTTGGAAAACTTAGGCCCAAGCCAAAGAGGTGGCCGGCCATGCCTACTAAAGAGGGACAAAAATTTAATTGTAGTCATGTGACATGGTCACATGACAAGCTAATTATATAAAGGGGCAATATTCATGAAAATCTCTAGAATATTCAAGACAAATTGAGAAAGGAGAAACAAGAGAAAAGCAAGAGGAAACCTTGAAGGCCATTCGGCCAAGGTGGTGGAAATCCACCCTCAAAAATCTTGATCCAAAAATTATTTTCTTGTGGTTTCCATACTAATTCATGGTCCCTTTACAACTTGGTGTGATTGGTTTGGAAGAAAGAAGGCTTGTTTCTTCAAATGGACAACTTGTTCAAGTAAAGAAGATTGAAGAAAAAGGTAAGAATTCATTCCTTCTAAGTATGTTATGAAGGTTTGTTTGTGTAGTAGTATATGTAGATGAGTTGAATGCATAGAAATATGGAAGGTTTGCATGGCAAAGATGTAGGTATGCAAGTGGCCGAATGCATGAAATGTTGTGTAGTTAGAATGAATTGAATTTTATGTTGTATTTTAGTTGTGGTTATTGTGGAGGTTGTATTAGAAATGAAAGTTGAATAAAATGGGATGGAATTGGAATTTTGCCTCTTGGCCGTGTGGTGTATGGCAATGGAATAGTAATGGATTTATTTTGTTTAATATGTTAATTGTGTTGTGGTGATTATTATGATGTAAATGAAGCAATTATGGGTTGAGTTGGTATAAAAACGGAATGTAGGAATTTATGTCGTATTTGTATGATTTTATGACATTATGGAAATTGAGATATTAAAGAGTGAATCATGATGATTATTGATGAATTCGGAAAATGGAAATAAGTTATGAATATGTATGTTGAAGATTAGAAGATTTGGATAAATTATGGCTTTGGTGAAAATTGTATAGTTTGCATAGTTTGTGTATATATTGAAGAAATGCTATGAAACGCTTCCGAAATTATATTGTAATGATCTTGATCCGTAGTGAAAGAGAGCATGTTGATGTTGATTTGAAAATATGAATCGAAATGGAAATCGTAGATTATGTCGGAAAGTAAGCTAGTTATGTTATATTGTGGTTTGTAGTAATTGTCGATGCTCTTGAAGTTGTTGTTGGGTTGTTGGCAATTGTTTTGAGCCGAGTTTAATTCTCGGGGTGTCGTATTTATAGGGGAAGTGTTTGCCCGAAATTTCGGTAGCGATGGAAACCAAAGACCGAAATATCAACTTGCATGAATAGTGACTGGTCACTATGACCATTTGCGGATTTTCGAAGAAACGGGTGACCGGAGTTTCGACGAGCTTAACAAGCGCGGAAGGTATGTAAAGCTACACCTATTCTTTGTTTGGCACGTCCTAGACCTACTAGGCCGAAAACGTACCTTCGGGGATAATTCTCGCTTCCTAGGAATTTGAGCTTGATTTTTAGTACTATTCATTCAGTACAATTGAAGCATAATGCTTTCTTTTGGATTTAAGAATGCTTCAACCTTCGTATCTTTTGCAAATGAATCCGAACCGCTTTGGAACTTTCTTAAATAACTTTATGGAGCCCAATGATTGAAATTTATGTCCGCCACCTCAACGAACCGAGGTGGGCCCCCTATTTCTGATTTTACTCTTTTGTATTTACGATTTGCGGCCTTTAAGGAATGCTTTAGCTACTAAACAAAAATCATTTTAAATATTTCATTAAGTCCTATGAAACGTTTTGATATGTACTTTGACTCCGAACGTTCTGTTTCGTCATAATCCTCCGTGATGTCCGAAAGGTACACACTATGACTCCGTCCGATTTCATTAATTTGAATTGTCGTTTGATCTCGCCTCATCGAGTCTCCGGACATATGTATGTTATTTTTATTGCATTAGTTTCTCACTACTCCACTCGTGGATGCCTCAATGTTTCCCACACCGAGCCCGCCGGGATATGTTCTCAAGCGTATGTCTCGCATTGTTCGCCGCGCCCGTGTGAGGGCGCAGTATATACGTGCATGGGTTACGGTGTAATGTGCCATGTACGTTCGTTATGATATGATCCGATATGGCCACTTTGTATGTTATGGTCTGTTAGGAGAAGGGGCGCCTGTTTCGTTCACCGAGTCCCATAGCGGGGCCGGCTTTGCATATGTTTTTTCGTACGCATTACTTATGATTTTCGGTATGCATTTCGATTCCCTATGTATCTTATGCTTCCTCCGCACATTGTTCGATTTTGATTTTAGTTATTACGTTCTACGCTTTACATATTCGCACATTTTCCGTCGACCCCCTTTCTTCGGGGGTCGCGTTTCGTGCCGCGTGTGCGTACGACCGGTTTGTGGAGCCGTTGCTTAGGTTATATACTCGCTGAAGCCCGTGTTTTGGCATAAAACTTTTCGTTACATTTGTATGCATTTGATTACGGCGGGGCCCGTCCCGTCATATGATTATGTTTTGTTCCGTAGAGGTCCGTAGACATGTAGTGTGGGTTCTGTATATGCTCGTGAGTGTTGCGTACGATTATGGCTTATCTATGTTTTGTGACGGCCTTATCGGCCTTCGTGCGTCATGCCCACTGGACTCTGTTAAATTATTATTTCTGTATATTTGTAATATTCTGCTAATTTAGGTTAAGGTACGTATGAGTGCCCAACTAGGGCACGTGTCGCGGCCTACGGAGTTGGGTCGTGACATAAAGTCATAGTCGTTGTTTTAGTCATAAAACTTTCAAAATCGTAAAACTTGGATTTTTGGAGAATATGGCATCTTGGAAAACATTTACGACTTATTAGAAAGAAAACGATACTTTAGAATTCTAGACTTCAAGGAGTTACTCACGAAAATTTTGGGACGTCCGGATCCATTTATGGAAGTTGCATACATTCAAGCTACTTTTCTAATGAAACCTAGAAAATCTAATTCAATTCTATTGAAGGAATAGTGGTCAAATTCGAACTCAGGTTTCTAGAGATAGAGTAGTTCCCGAGGCCTGCATTCAAACCTATTATGTCTAGGACATGCCAAAGAAGGAAGGGTAAAGCCTTACATACCTTTTCCGCCTTTTACGCCTCTCCAAACTCAAGTTCCAAATTCGCCAAAATCTACAATTTGGTCACATTTACCAAATGTTAATTAGAGCATCTAGAAGTTGAAATTTAAAGTAATCACTTGTCTACCGAAATTTCGGCAGCATTTCCCCTGTAAATACTCCATCCCACCAAGTTCACTCGGCCGATTCCAATCAACAACCATCCCGGGAATTCAACCCGGCCAAACTATCAACAATAATAACAACAATCTTACCAAACCTCATCATTCTCGGCCACAACCACTATCAACATATTTTCACGAGTTTTTCGTCTATTTCTACATATTACGATAACAACCAACACATAACATAAAATTAATTCATTCATTCTTCCTTCAACATCACATACACACGGCCAACTACACAAACACACGGCCACACTCTCATAATAATTCCATAGCAATTACAACTTTGTTTCAAATAATTAAATCCTCATTTCACATTATAGAATTCGCAATACAACAATCAAACAACTAAATAAAATGAACTCATCACTCCAACACCTCACCAATCCATTCGGCCACCACACACACATCCATATTTCATGAATTTCATGCATTTCTACATACAATAATGTCACACCCTTAATCCGATAGGGTGTGATGGGCACTCGACCCTTACCTAGGGCCGAGCGAACCCACAGCCTTCCGTAATATTCACAATCATACTAGGCCCACAAAACCTAACATAAGCACACGATGAATTTTTTTTTTTTTTGCTCTCAGAAAACAAACATGCCTTTCGATCTATCGAAACGTACAAAAATCAGTAACATACAAAACCGGTAACACAATTCGTAATAATACATCGGCTTACATAGCAGACTCACAAAATTGACATATCATACACACGACACCTTTTCGCAAAGTCTCTACCATAACTTCGTATGTCATACAAAAGTACTCGACTCGGCAAAGACTCCGGAGGAAATAGAGCTTTGCCAATCCGGCTCGGAACGTCTTCTCGCTAACATCATCTACTCATCCGTAGTACCGCGCGGCATGAAACGCCCCCCCCGAAGAAAGGGGGTCGACGGAATATGTACTGAGTATGCAAAGTAGAAAGTACAGAAATGAAATCATAATCGATGTAAGGTATACAGACCGTGAGCATAATAATCCAAATACGTAATACTTAAATCCGAAATACAAGTCATACATAAAAGTATTTAAGGCAAATATAATCATCGAATGTCCGAAATGCTTAGCTTTATTTTGAAAATATTTCGACTCACATATACGGGGAATAGAACATGTCATAGAAACCGACGTTAACCGAATGATAGGAACGTACGGCCCGATCCATAAATAAAATAATAAATAAAATAATAATAATCACAAACGTACCGTCACGTTATCATACATCCTACCACATATCATGTTGTATCATCCGATCAAAGACATATCATATCCTCAAACCATCACATATTACATACACATATATACACACATACCGCGGCCAAGACCCCAGCGGTAATATCGCATATTCACATACCGCGGCCAGGAACCCAGCGGTAATATTACCTATACACGTATAACGCGGCCAGGAACCCAGCGGTAATACCACATATGCACATATACCGCGGCTAGGAACCCAGCGGTAATACTACGCATACACATACCGCGGTCAAGGATCCGATGTCAATATCACACTTACCGCGGCCAAGAATCCGAAATGCGACATCACTCAACATACCAAACCGAACCTCGAAGTCATAGTCACATATCAAAATCACATGCATATGAGCAAATAAACAATTAGGTTACCTTCCAAAATTCGATGACCAAATATATTTACTAACATCGGAAAGTGTAAACAAGTTTGCATTTATCTAATTAGTATACAAAAGTTACAACCTTCGAAATCGTTCTTATGTGTCAAAATGTATTATCAAACTCAATGAAGTAGTTAAAATAACTATTTTATAGTAATCGGAGCGATAGTCAAAAGTTCTCTTTTCAAAATCACACAAATATACCAAACAATGGCGACATAGGGAGATCTCGGAATGCGTGGGCCCCACCTCAGTCAAATTGAGGCGGCGTACCCCAAACTATGGTCGTTAGGCCTTACGAAGTCATATACAAAGGATTCTAGGCCCTCCAATATCATTTGGGCAAGCTACGGATGTTTAAGCACTTATTTCAACAAAACAAGACATTTTTAATTCAATTCTACTGAATGAAAAAGGGCCAAAATGAAGCTCGGATTCCGAGGAGTAGAGTCGTCCCCAAAGCTCGTATCTTAGCCGAACATACCTAGGACATGCCAAGAGAAGGAAAGAGCAAGCTTTACATACCTTATTCGCTTTTTTACGCTTGTCCAAACTCAAATCCCGTTTCCTCCAAAATCTACAATTGGTCATAAGTACCAAATGTCATTTATAAGCCTTAAGAATGCAAAGTTGGAAGTAATGCTTGTCTATAGAAATTTCGACAAGATCTCCCCTCGTAAGTATACCATCCCGAGAATCTAACTCGGCCAATTTAACCACAATAAACCCGAGAATGAAACTCGGCCACATTATCAACAACAATACCAACAATTGTGCCAACAACATCAACAATCAAGTTAAGAATATTTCAAACAATTTGCATAGTATTCCAAACAACCCCAAACGACCCACTACTTTACCCAAGACTTTCCAAATGCCATAAGAATAACAACAATACGTTTCTTTCTTTCAATTTCATCAAATACATCATCAACCACATTTTACGACATCATTCATGTAAATATAAGAAACCATATTATCATTATGCTAACTTCTACATTAGCTTACAAACGATCCCAACTTCAACTTGTATCATCCAATACCTTCATTTTCATTATAGAGTACCCAACACAACAATCCAAACATATGTTATATCCGGCATTTTTGCGTATTTGGAAAATTTGGGAATAACCTTGACTTGTAAGGAATAAGGTCATGTTTGGATTTTACTTAATGTGTGTATGCCGGTTATGGAAGTATGGGTGCGGAGATATTGAGTAAGGTTAAGGACAAGATTGGGATTTTGAAAATTAGTTTCGGGAATTACAAAACAAGATTTTAATCCATTAGGCTCAAAAGAATAAAATGAAAATTGAAGCCCAAAGAGAGGAGGTGGCCGGCCATTTATAGGCCCAAGTCCACCAAAATAATAAATATTTTCCATGTGCCAAACATGTGACTAATCAAGGGGGTATATATGTGTTCATCTCTAGAATTTTCAAGAAATCAAACAAATCAAGAAAAAAAAAGAGAAGAGGAGAGGCTCACGGCCAAAGAGAAAGAGGAAAAAAAAAAAAAGAAGAAAAATTCTTGGAGCTTGGTCTTTGATTCAAAAATTTGGTTCTTCTTGGATTCTTACTAATCTCAAGGTGCTCTCCAAGTTGGTATAATTTTCAAGGCAAGGAAGTGCTTGTGTTGGCAAGGGGAACTTATTGGAAGAGGTAAGAATTTCATGTTTTCTTTCATGTTATGGAAGGTTTATGAATGTTAGAATAAGTGGAATTGCATGGAAATCATGGAATTGTGATTTGTGTGTGTGTGCAAGCCGTGTGTGTGTGTAAGCATTGTGGCCGTGTGGTGTGTGTGTTTGTGTTGTAGCCGTGGGGTGTAGTGGAGTGGAGAAAAATGGTTAAACTTGTTTAGTATGTTAATTATGTTGTTATGGCTTTATGGAGTAAATGAAAGGTTAATGGTATTTGTTGTCATGGAAAAATGTTGTAAGATTGTAAGATGAACATATGTAATGTTGTAGTAGTTTATGTAATTAGAAGTATGAAGTTGTTAGAATGCAAACTATGATTGTTGTGAATGAATTTGGAAGGAAACGATGCTAGTCGTTAATGTTGTGGCAATTGTAGAAGTTTTGGATAGAATATGAATTGGGTGGAAATACTTGAATTCGTGAATATTGTTCGAAAGTCATTGAAATATGTTTGAATAACCTTGAGTTAACAAGTGAATATGAGAATAATGATATTAGTTGGATATTGTGAAGTTGGAATGGAATTTGTTGCCTTATGTAGAAAAGAGGACTATTTATATTATAGTGTGTTTTGTGACGATTATTGATATTCTTGGTATTGTTGTGTTGTGGTTGTTGATATTTTGGGCTAGAGATGATTCTCGGGGATGTTGAATTTATAGGGGAAATCGCCAAATTTCGGTAGACAAGTATGGATTTAAGTTGAATTCATAAAAGCTTGAAACTCACATTTGGTAACAATGACCATTTGTAGATTTTTGACGAAACGGGAATCGAAATTGGACGAGCGTAAAGCACAGTTAAGGTATGTAAAGTCTTACCCTTCATTCTTTGGCATGTTCTAAGTGTAACAGGCTTGAATGCGAGCCTTAAACGCAACTCTGCTTCTCAAAATCCGAGATTGAAAATGGCTCTAAATCATTCAGTAAGGTTGAATTGTCTCCTTTACCTTTTGTCGGCAAAATCAACTATACGTACGTAATTTCCATAAATAGAGTCGGAACACCCTAAGATGATTATGGACGACTCCCTAAGGTTTATTATCCATAATTTACGTACGCCACTATGATTGGGTCCGAGGTGGGCCCACAAGACCCCGATAGTGCTTGTAAGGTGTAATTGACTCCGTTTTGTCCGATCTTTTTAGTTAATTCTTGGCTATCGTTCTGCTAACATATGATAACTGTTATGACTGTTTTTATGAGTTTCATAATATAGTACGACATCTGGAACGGTTCTGGATATTCTGTTCTGAAATAATCTGTCGTGCCATCCCAAATGACACGTATGCGTATCTATTATGACTATGATCCGATAATTCTGATTTGACTTATCTTCTGAACTATTTCAGTTTCATTAAGTCTGTATGTCGGTCTGTATGTATATGGTTTCTCATTGATCTGTTCGTGGATGCCTCAATGCTTCCTTCACTGCGCCCGGCTGTTCGTAATTCGTGCACCTCCACCGCATTGTTCACCGCGTCCCGGACGTGCGGGCCGGATACCGTTTACATATCCGATTATGATTTGATTATGTGTGATATTATGGGGATGGCGGCCGAGGATGACATTTGATTTGATCTCGTCTCGTCCACCGCGTCCGTACTAAGAGGGGGTTATTCCCCGTCCCTTATTAAAGGCCAGGATCGATATATGATATGTATGTCCGTATATTCTTATGACCGCATGCATGATCCGAAACTCGATTTGGATAAGGATCCGTTCATCACATTTTTGCACGTCGATTCGGACTCGATTCTCGTTCGTCATACTATCCGAGTTCTCGATTCATTTGAGAGCCCTGCTCATTATACCTACGTACCTCGGACTCTCGTTTACGATTTATAATCACCTCTATGCATCCGATTTGCGTTGTGCTTCCATCGCCCCACATTTTGTACCGGGTCCGTATTGAAACTCCGACAACTACACTCCTAAACCGACATATTATGATTCGTCGTACACTCGTAAGTCCGACCCCGCTTACGGATTCGATTAAATCGTTATGATTTTACATAGTTGACTCTGATTATGATTATGTATGTTATATTTCCGCTTTACATACTCGGTACACCTTCGTATTGACCCCCCCACGTTCTTCGGGGTCGCGCTACGTACGCGGTACGACGCGCCCGAGATACGCCACCGGTTGTAGGGTACGGGATTCTTGCTGTTGGAGAGTGCTCCTTTTGATCGGAGCCGATATTTTTGGTATATATCTTCGTTGTTTGCACCGTTTGTACATATGGTCATTTGGGCACGGCGGGGCCTCCGTCCCGTCTTCGATTCTCGTTCGTTGTTAGAGGCACCGTAGACATGTTTGTGGGTTGTGGGTTGTCACTATTCTAATAAGGCACGAGTCCGGCGATTTGGGTAATTCGCTACTACTGATAGCCCTAACGGCTTATGTACAGGTTTAAGTGTATATATATATTTTCGTGCGATGCATTTTATATACGTATGAATTTATGTATGTTTAAACGGAATTAGCTGTTGGTATGCCAGATCTGTCAGGTAGGTACGTATGGGTGTCCAGTTAGGACACCGGTCGCGGCCCACGGGGTTGGGTCGTGACAACATACTACATAAATTTAGTTCTTCACTTCTACATAATGGTACATACACACGGCCAAGTCTCAATATACCAACTTTCATGAATTTCTGTTATGTCCCGTATCTTTACATAGGGACAATATAAAGCTAAGTGCGACAAGTTAAAGACAAGGCGGTTTTAGGGTTCCCGGTAAGGGTTTTCATCTCCCGATTTCGTTTCGATGCCTCATTTAGCCTATGAATTTCGTTTGGTATAAGAACATTATTGGAAATAAGGATTAATTGACCAAGATTGGATGACTAAGTGAGATTAAGAACTTAATTACATCATTAGTGAGCCTAAGTGGCCGTGTGGGTCCCACTTGGGATTTGGCCAACTCTTATTGGCTAAGAACTTGGGTGGGACACATGTCCACTTTGTGGACTGCATATATAAAGGGGAGTTGCTCATTCACAACCCAACTAGAAATTCATTTCAACAATTCAAAGTTTGAAAAAGTATAGAGATAGAGAGAGAGCTCCGGCTACAAGTGTCGAGAACACCCTCCTCCATTTTGATCCAAAAATCAATTGTTCCAAGTAGATAAATTCCTCATCAAGTGTATAAGGACGTGTGGTAGTTGTTGGGTAGAGACAAGGAGGTGTAGCATTCCATAGAGTTGAAGATCCGGCCAAGTTTGAAGGACAAGTTACAAGGTAAGAATGATCATTGTTCTTGTGTTGTATGGAGATTTGAATGTATAATTCATGCATGTTGTTGTTGTGGTTGAACTTGAGGTTGAGCCGTGAGCTTGGTGAAGCCATGGTTGGTTCCATTTTGCATGCATTGTGGGTAAATAAATGTATGCCACCATATGTACTGGAACTAAGATTGTAGAATTGGTTTATGATGTGCATGTTAGAATTGGGCTGTTTTCTTAAAGTTTAAATGAGCCATGTGTTGTAGACATGAATGGAATTATGTTTGGTCTTCTTGTGCATATATATTGGATGTGATTGAAGGTGTTGTAATGTGGATAAATGAGTGAAAATCGGAAGTTGTGAGAATGG
>NW_026718718.1:0-13300 GCF_029784015.1 Lycium ferocissimum | reverse complement strand
ATTTACTACTAATATGCTCTTCAATGCCTTTTAAACCCCGATGTGGGCCCCACTTAGTTCTTGGGGGCTTCCTTACAACGTACGAACTACTTTACACCATATGGTCTCCAAATGTCATATGTATACTATTATTATTATGCTCTTATAATATAAACTTCATCCCGAACCCGGTGCTCAAAATTGCTCAGCGCGTTCGCGCCTCGTGGTTGCGCGTTCGCGCTGTGTTGGCCCTTGGCCTTCTGCGCGTTCGCGCCACTCCGCCGGCGTATTCGCGGACCATTTTCCCCCCCGCCGGCGCCCGACTTGTAACGTCCATATCTCCTTACCCTGATGTCCTATTGAGGAGCGGCTTATTGCGTTGGAAACTAGACTTCCCGAACTTCACTTTAGACTTTTGTTCCACTTTAAAACTCTTACTATACTAAAAGATATTCTTTTTCCCGATTAGACCAAAACTTCCTTACCAAACCTTGCCCAACTTTCCTTCAAAGCCTCAGAAGCTTAATCTCCTTAGTTCACTTGTTTCTCGGTCCTTCTATAACCTGTTACGCGAACTCGGACTCTTATAATTGTAAAGCGAGCACCTATGATCTTGCATCTTCTCGACAATAACTCCGGTGTCTGCAGTTAAATAGCTAACACCTAACAAATTTCACGTACATAAACTACGAGGTGTAATAATTGACCTCCGAGGTACGTCGCCCGGTGCATTTATTGCTTTGCTAGTCCAGAGGACAATTAGCCTCCGTTGGAGTATCTATTGTTGTGCTAGTCCAGAGGACGATTAGCCTCCGTAGTTTCCTAACCCGGAGTATCGATTGATTGATTTTCCTGTGAGTGGCTTGTTTCGTACCTTGATTAGCCTGTGAGTGGCTTGTTTCGTATCTTGTTGCCTGTGAGTGGCTTGCGGTGATAGTGAATTCGTAAGTGAAATACTTGGCCTGGTAAATTGTAAAGAGTTAAGTTAATGTGTCTGTCGTTGTTGAATTCTTTGATGACTCTTTAATGTTGCTGACTTACTTTATTCCTGGGTTTTGGAACTGCTATTTTCATTGATATCATTTTATTTATTTTATTCATCATATCTTGTCTTGTTAACTATTGTCCCTTAGGCACTCATTGAGTACGGACTCGTGCATACCATTGTTGTTTTGGATGGTATGTTAGGTATCATTGAGGAGCGGTGTTCGTGATACACCTACGACTTAAGAGAGAACTTCTGTTTTCGAGACTATTCGGTGAGCCCACATGATTGTTCGTGGGGCACCATTCTATCCTTACTTTTTTTTTCGTATTTTAGTTTCGGGCTGCGCCCCGATGTTTTTAGACACCCTTTATTATCTTAGAAGCTTCATAAATAGTTGTCAGATTGTGGGTAGTGTGTTGGAGTCTTGTGTGACTCATTGGGCATGTTACCACATTTATTTACTAAGGTTCTGATTTGACTTCCGCTGGGTTATCTCAAAGTATGATCGTTCTTTTATCTAATTTATTAATGATTGGTTTTCGTATTTATTAAAAGATTATTGAAAGAGATTAGATGTCTATTGATTTTATAAGGTGCTTCCGGTATTGTTCATAGCATCGGATGGCTGTTACGCCTAGGGTGGGTTTTGGGGCGTGACAGGGTGCCGGACTGAAATTCAAATACCCGCATTTGAAGGTGGGTGCCTGACTAAAATTAAAATACCCGCATTAGAAGGTGGGCGCCTGACTGAAATTCAAATACCCATATTAGATGGTAGGCGCCTGACTGAAATTAAAATACCCGCATTAGAAAGTGGGCGCCTGACTGAAATTAAAATACCCGCATTAGAAGGTGAGCACCTGGCTGAAATCAGAATACCCGCATTAGAAGGTGAGCGCCTGACTGAAATTAAAATACCCGCATTAGAAGGTGGGTGCCTGTAAAACGTACTTGAATTCAAATACCCGTATTAGAAGGTGGGCGCCTAAACTGGAATTGAAATACTCGCATTAGAAGGTTGACGCCTGTAAAATGTACTTGAAATGAAATACCCATATTAGAAGGTGGGTGCCTGTAAAATGTACTTGAAATGAAATACCCACATTAGAAGGTGGGCACCTGATTGAGATTAAAATACCTGCATTAGAAGCTGGGCGCTTGTAAAAATATTTTGATGCATTTTTCTTTGTTTTTTTTGTAAAGAATGTTAGAAAATGAAGAAGTGAAGAGAGAATCACGCCTTGACTTCAGTTGGTACCAACAATTAGTTTTGTGCATAAGAATTCCATCATTTTCTTCCCAGCTAACCGCGATTGACTTCAAGATAATTCTTATAGCTTCAAACTGGTACCTCAGACATACCTAAGTATCCACAAAATTTGTTCGTCTTGCTTCAAGCAAAGGTTTTGAAGTACACCTATCCTTATGTTTTAGGTTCCCTCACTGGAAAGAAATTCTCCTTTTCACACATATTTTAGCATTTTTTTCACTTGGACGTCTAGAGAAGTACACTCACACTCAGAAAGATGTTCAATGCATGCAATTGTGATACAACAGGCTTGGCCGTCATGTAAGGGAATGAGCAATAGTGGCTCTTGGTGGCGTTGTTGGGCTTTGCAGGATTCCACTCAGTTCGCCGGTGCTGACGCTGAGTCCGTGGCGAGGTGAAGAGCAGCAAGACTGGCACGTGTGGAGAAAAACAAAGGGAGAGGGGCGTTGTGGAGCAGCGTTTGGCTAGAGTTGATTGTGCCCGGCGTAACAGTGAGCGGAGAGAAAGGGAGTAGGGGTTGGTGGCGCCTTGGCTCGTGGTGGCGTGTGACTAGTTTCTCCAGCATCGTGAGTTGGCCGGAGAAGAAGGCCTAGAGGAGTTGGCGGTAGGGGTGTGGTCGGCGGTTGTTTTCTACAAAGTGGGAAAGAGGGAAAGAAATATCTTAGGTTTAGAAGATAGAGACTTAATCTTAAAATTAAGTGTGTAGAATGCAAAAGCCCCTCCCTTTTCTTTATAATACATTTTAGCCCTCCTTATTATCCACTGTACAAGGGTCTTCACCCCCTTGTCCCCTTAGGTCCCTTTTTAGTCCATAGGTCTTTACCCGGTGGATTATTACCCTTTTTAACCAAAGTATAAAGCTTCATTAATTAAGGAATAAAGACCCCAACCCGTCAATGTGTCATGCCTAAAAAGTTGACAAGACTTTGACTTGATCGATTTTTTACTCTGCGTTTAAGGTTAATTGCTCTGGCTTTCCTATGCTGACGGACTGTATTAAAATACGATTAACCAATATGTATAAATAATAATGTAAGCATATAAATAAAAACCTAGTATTAATGTATAAGATATCGAAATGTATTTTGTATAAAATTAAGAAAGAATTATTAGCACAAAAAAAATCGTAGGATTACTCTTGTGCAAAAATAATGATTCTTGAAAATGTCAATAAATTGATAAATTTTTTAAAATAAGGATAATCATCAATAAATTGTCGAAAATGTAAAAATTTGTAAAAATGCTATTTCTTGCTTTTTTAACGATAGGGGGCTTCCCCGAGACATTAATTTTTAGCATGGCGAGCCAAAATTAGGTGTCAACAAATGCACCACAGATAGTGTTCATCCTAGAACTAAAGAGTTTAGCACCACATAGACATGGAGGAAAAATAACAAATTATCCGAATGAAAACCTAATAACGAGTGTTACAGAGAAGAAAATGTAAAACCCAATAACTCTGGCCTCCAAGGCGGATCCAAACTCTCTCTAAGTCAAAGTTCTAAACTCGCGGTCACAAATTGTCCGAAGTTATGTAAAAATCGTGTAAAACATGTATATATAGGGTATCAAAAGGCCTGAACTTTTAAAAATCAAATCCTACTCAGACCGCGAAAAATACCGGGGTCACGGTGTCACGACCCAAACCCCGTGGGCCGCGACTGGTGTCCTATCTGGACACCCATACGTACCTACCTGACAGAGTTAGCGTACCAACCAGTTAACCCAAATAAATATACACAGATTTTTACAGATATAGCATGCATCGCACAAAAGTACGCGTATACACATATACATACTGAAACCTGTACAGAAGCCGTTAGGGCTATTATAGTAAGCAAAATTACTCAAATCGCAAACTCGTACCTACTTACCAGAACAGTGACAACCCACAACCCACAAACATGTCTACAGGCCTCTAACATACAGAACAGAATCAGAAGACGGGACAGGGCCCCGCCATACCCAAATGACCATATGTACAAAGCATACGAACAACAGAAGGTGTATACCAAAAGTATCAGCTCCGGATCAAAGGGAGCTCTTCAGACAGCGAACCGATGTCCTAAACTGGCGGCGTATCACGCGGCGCGTCTGTACCTGCGGGCATGTAGCGCAGCCCCCGAAGAGCAGGGGGTCAGTACGGAAAATGTACCGAGTATGTAAAGCGGAAATATAACATACATAATCATAATCAGAGTCGAGTATATAAAATCATAACAGACAGGATTGGATCCATAGCGGAGGCAGACTTACAGAGTGTACAGACGTACGTAATCGTAATATGTCGTATTTAGGGAGTGTAGGCGACGGAGTTTCAATACGGACTGTAGGTACGAGAATGTGGTCGATTAAGCACAATGCAAATCAGATGTACAAAGTATGACTACAAATTGTCAACAGAATCCGAGGTACGGAGGTGAATCGTACGTTCTCAAACAGACCGTAATTCGTAAGATGACGAGTAATCGAAACCGAATCGCATTTTCGTAAGTGCGACGACGGAGTCATGATCCAAATGCACACACGAATCGTCGGATCGCAATCATGCACGCAGTCATAAGCATATACGTACATACATATCATAAATCGATCCCGGCCCTATAATGAGGACGCGGTAATGAACCCGCCCTCGTAGTACGGACGCGGTGGACGTAAAAATCGTATCAAATGCCATCCCGGCCGCCATCCCCATAATATCACATAATCGATCATAATCGTATCCCGGCCCGCACATCCGAGGGACGCGGTGAACAATGCGGAAGTACACGAATCACGTAACCCCGGCCCGGCGCGGTGGAAGGAAGCATTGAGGCGTCCACGAATAGATTAATGAGAAACCAAATGCATATAGACCAATATTCAGACTCAACGAAACTGAAATAGTCCAGACGGTAGGTCAAATCGGAGTAATCAGATTATATCGGAACAGAGTGTCCAGAACCGTTCCAGATGTCAGAATAATGTCAAGATTTAGAAAGATAGTCATAATACTTATTAGTTAGCGGACGGAAACATAATTAAGAATTTCCTATAAAGAACGAACAAAAATAGATCAATTTGAGCCATACCGGGAGTATCAGGGTTTTGTGGGCCCACCTCGGACCCGATCACGGTGATATACAAAAATGATAGATAATAATCTTAAGGAGTCGTCCATAATCATTATAGGGTGTTCTGACCCCAGTTATGGAAGTTACATACATATAGTTTGTTTTATCGACAAAAGGTAAAGGAATAATTCAATCTCACTGAACAATTTTGAACTCTTTTCAATCTCGGAGTGTGAGAAGCAGAAGTGCGTTCGAGGCTCGCTTTCAAGCCTGTTACACTCAGAACATGCCAAAGAATGAAAGGCAAGGCTTTACATACCTTGGTTTCGCCTTACGCTCGTCCAATTTCAATTCCCGTTTCGTTAAAAATCTGCAAATGGTCACCTATACCAGTTACTATTCATGAGAGTTAACATTTCAATCTTGGGTTTATGCTTGCCTACCGAAATTTCAGCGGCACCTCCCCTATAAATGTGACACCCCGAGAATTTAACTCGGCGTAACAACCAACAACAAGCCAACAATAACACCAACAACAATAACAATCACCACAAATCACCATATAATGCAATTATTCTACTTTCCGACATAATACAAAAATTCTCATTTCGACTTCACATTCTCAAATCAATACCAACATGCTCTCATTCATTACTAATCAAGGTCATTACAATATAATTCGGAAACATTTCATAGCATTTCTACGATATATTCTCAAAATATACGAGATATGCAACTTTCCACCAAAGCCATAATTCGTCCAACACTTCTAATTTTCAACATAAACTTCCGTAACATATTTTTACCTTTCAATTCCATTAACAACCATCATAATTTACATCTTACAATTTCATTCCCATAATTACATAAACTATAATAAAATCACATACTTTCCGACAACAACTTAGCAACAACTTTCTCATGCCAACCAAGACCATTAGCCTTCCATTTTCATCACAAGACTCCAACAACACAATTAACATACTAAATAACATTTATTCATTCCTCCTACACTACGAGGTATCACACGGCCACACCAATACATGCACATATACACGGCTCACACAACACACCTCCTAATCCCATGATTTTCATTCAATTTCATTCATCACAACATTTCATAGCATTTCTACAATATATTCTCAAAATATACGAGATATGCAACTTTCCACCAAAGCCATAATTCGTCCAACACTTCTAATTTTCAACATAAACTTCCGTAACATATTTTTACCTTTCAATTCCATTAACAACCATCATAATTTACATCTTACAATTTCATTCCCATAATTACATAAACTATAATAAAATCACATACTTTCCGACAACAACTTAGCAACAACTTTCTCATGCCAACCAAGACCATTAGCCTTCCATTTTCATCACAAGACTCCAACAACACAATTAACATACTAAATAACATTTATTCATTCCTCCTACACATGAGGTATCACACGGCCACACCAATACATGCACATATACACGGCTCACACAACACACCTCCTAATCCCATGATTTTCATTCAATTTCATTCATCACAACATTTCATAGCATTTCTATAACATGAAAAGAAAACATGAAATCCTTGCTTCTTCTCAACATCATGGCTCACGGCCATGCATTGTTTCACACATACACACGACCATGCACACACACACCACACTCCCTTAATTCTCATCCAATTCTAGTCATTCTAACATGCATACTCATTCCATAACATAAAGGAATAGAATTCATACCTTATTCTTCAAATTCCAACTCGCCGCAAACGTCGTTCTTTCGCCTAACTAATTGTATCACGTCGAAGAGCGTCTTGAGCTTGTTACTAATTCAAGAAGAACAAGATTTATGGATCAAAGTTGATGGCTTAGGAATTTTTCTTTCTTTTTTTTTTTTCCTTTCTCTCTAGGGCCGACGGCTCCTCTTCTCTTTTTTCTTGATTTCTTTTGATTTTTCTTGAAATTTCTAGAGAGGAACACATATATATATATATGCCCCTTTAATTGGTCACATGTTTGGCACATGGAAAATTTCTTAATTGGGTGGGTTTGGGCCTTAGGTTGGCCGGCCACCCCTTCCAAATTTGGGCCTCATTTTCTTATTGTCTTTTTGGCCCAATTCTTCTTGAATCATATTTTGCAATTCCCGAAATAAATTTTCAAAATTCCAATCTTACCCTTAACCTTACTCAATATCTCCACACCCATACTTCCATAACCGGCATGCACATATTAAGAAAAATCCAAACATGACCTTATTCCTTACAAGTCAAGGTTAATTCCAAGTTTTCCACATACGCAAAAATGCCGATATAACATCCTCCCCCCCCCTTTAAAACATTCGTCCTCGAATGTTAAATTAGCCTTATAGGTTTTACAAACACTTCGGGGGGAGGTCTTCCCCGCCAATTACATACTCACACTTGATCGAAGTAACGTAAGGGCCTTCATTTTCCAAGTCCTTCTATCATTTTCCGACATTGCGGTACGGGCTGTTCGAAATCCTAGTCTAGCGGTCCATACGATTTTAAATCAGATATAGGGTGAACAGAATATTTATCAGAGCTAGAAGATCAGAGGTGTGTCAGATGAAGTCGTATCCGGAATCAGAAGTACAGAAGCATAGCGGACAGAATTGTAATCATACGTTATATCAAACAGATTCATGATCAGAGCCGGGACGCACGTGCTATTACCTGGACGTACCCATAATCGTAGCCGATGTACCGAACTATATCTACGGTCCGTAACCGTAATCAATCATATTGAGTATGTCGACAATCCGTGATCGTAGTTAGACGTACAGAGAAATATCGGACGTATTTGTAATCGCAGTCGGACGTACGAGGTATGTCGGACGATGTAAACGTACGTACGGTTGAAGCACGCAGGCATATTAGACAGAGGTCCTTCGCGGTCAGAGGCGCAAACATGTGGCATACAGAATCATGATCAGGGGTACAGAATATAGTTGACCGGAACACAGTACAGATCAGATGCACATGTTTTCCGAAAAAAAAAGTAATAACATACCTGGGTCCACGTTCGGCGACGCCCCCCCTCGGGTCCTCGCCGACTAGTCAAAGCGTATACGCGGTTCCGAAGGACCGCCGAAATCGGGAGCTCCACCGCGACCTCTGCCGCGACCTGCTGGCGCCGGCGTGCCCCGCCCCGTGGGGCGTATGGCCACTGAAGGAGAGGACGAGCCAAGAATCGACCCGCAGGCCGGGCCGAACTCGAACCGCCCCTCGTACGGCACCTCATACGTGGCTCGACGGCCGCACGAGAAACAGGCTCCGGTGGCGAGGCGACATTCTCCCGGGTGATGCCTGCCACAATGGGAACACTGAGGCATAGACAGCCTCGTCTGACTAAACCCCCTGCTTTGTTGGGAATCCAAGGCCCTAGAACCTCCGGCCGGCCCGCACGGACCTCGCATCATCAAACGCCTCGCCACGGACCGTGTTCCCCCGCCCGACGGAGGAAAGCGGATCTCCACCGAAGCCGGGCCGAGGCCATCCGCCCCCGGGAATCTCCGTAATACCCCGCCGACCGGCCCTCGGGGCCGCCTCCCCGTCATACTCTCTACGGATCGATCCTCCTTACGCGGTCCTCCACACCTTAGGGCAAGCCCCGTAATCGGGCGATGTCCATACCGCCCCGCGACGCCATCGCCATACAAAGAATCGACCGGGGGTAGGGGTCCAACCCCATCACGTACGGCATCCGGTCCTCCATGTCCGCTACGATCGTCGCGCGCATATCGGGCCGCAGAATCAAACTCCAAATTATACTCTCGAACACTCCGACCCCCTCTCGCTTAGCCGCAAAACCGGTCAACTCTCGCCCGTCGCAGCCTCCGGTGGTAAAAAGTGGCGGAGGAAGGCACCCGTAACAACTATCCCATGTGGCCGGGGGAGCACTCTCACCCCCGGACAGCTCCAGACTCATACCAATTAAGGGCGACATCTCGTAACCCGTGTGCAACAGTTCCCCGATTTACTCGGTCTCCGAAGCCCCGACTGGCCCCCAACGAGCGCCGCATCCTGAGCAAAGTAACGGGGTCCTCGGCGTTTAGACCCAAAAACTCGGGGGACCGCATGTCGAAAGTCACGACCTCGGTGCCATCACGCCCGTCATCGTCATCATCTCTCCGCCCGCCCGCGAGCCTGTACCGTTCCTACCACTATCGCCGCGCGCGGGCCCGTACCGTACCGCTCCTCAACGTCCCGTCCTCCGCCCGGGGCCGGGGAGCGGCGCCGGAGTACCGAGGGCCCGCTCCCGCCTCGTCCGGTGGCGGAGTGGCCGAACCCTCCGACCGAAGTACAATACGGCGTAGTCCGAGCACGAGCTCCGGTAATCCCCTTTGCGTCGACTCAGTCTCTCCCGTCACCGCCTTGCTCTTCGCGCCGTTGCCTCTTCGTGAGGCATCA
Organism: Lycium ferocissimum; assembly: GCF_029784015.1. Classification (NCBI taxonomy): domain Eukaryota; kingdom Viridiplantae; phylum Streptophyta; class Magnoliopsida; order Solanales; family Solanaceae; genus Lycium; species Lycium ferocissimum. The sequence goes on along the minus strand of NW_026718718.1, from coordinate 3,578 downwards.
CCGAAAAATATAACAACCGATCGTAAAAGAGTCATCCTAATAGCACAACTCTATCGCACGATCTAAGATTCAAAGAAAGGGTAACATCCTAAATGTCCTGTAGCCTCCTGTTTATAGATGTGGTGCACAACACACCGATAAACAAGACTTTACCAGACACGGCTCGCGTACATTCCGAGGACAAACCGCTCGATACCACTTTTGTCACGACCCAAACCCCGTGGCCGCGACCGGTGTCCTATCCGGACACCCATACGTACCTACACGAGCGTAGTTGGCGTACCAAATTGCTTAACCCAAATAAATATACGATTTTTACCGATATAGCATGCATCACACAAAAGTACGCGTATACACATATACATACTGAAACCTGTACAGAAGCCGTTAGGGCTATTATAGTAAGCAAAATTACTCAAATCGCAAACTCGTACCTACTTACACTGAACGGTGGACAACCCACAACCCACAAACATGTCTACGGGCCTCTAACATACGAATGAATCGGGACCGAAGACGGGACGTGGGCCCCGCCATACCCAAATGACCATATGTACAAAGCATACGAACAACAAGGTGTATACCAAAAGTATCGGCTCCGAGATCAAAGGGAGCTCTTCAACAAATAACCGATGTCCTAAATCGGTGGCGTATCACGCGGCGCGTCCGTACCCGCAGGCATGTAACGTGCCCCCCCCGAAGAACGGGGGGTCGCACGAAAATGTACCGAGTATGTAAAGCGGAAATATAACATACACAAATCATAATCGAGTCGAGTATATAAAATCATAACGACACCATACGTAGGCGTACTCGGATTCGTAGTAATCGTAATATGTCGTATTTAGAGTGTAGCGACGGAGTTTCAATCGGACCGGGTACGAATGTAGGTCGCGGCACAATGCAAATCGGATGTACAAAGTATGACTACAAATCGTCACCGTAATCCGAGGTTCGAGGTGAATCAGATGTATTCTCGCCCCACCGTAACTCGGAAGTATTTACGTAACGAAACCGAATCGTATTTCGAAGTGACAAATGACGGAGTCATGATCCAAATCGTACATACAGAATCGTCGAGAATCATGCATGCGAGTCATAAGCGCGCGCGCGAGTACATACATATCATAAATCGATCCCGCCCCTATAATAAGGGACGCGGTAACGTAACCCGCCCCGTCGTAGTACGGGACGCGGTGGACAGAAAAATCGATCAAATGCCATCCCGCCGCCATCCCCATAATATCACATAATCGATCATAATCGATGGAACAGATCCCGCCCGCACATCCGAGGGACGCGGTGAACAATGCGTTGAAGTGCACGAATCTGCGAACTGGCCCGGCGCAGTGAAGGAAGCATTGAGGCGTCCACGAACAGATTAATGAGAAACCAAATGCATACAGACCAATATTCAGACTCAACAAAACTAAAATAGTCCAGACGGTAGGTCAAACGAGTAATCGTATTATACTCCAACGCAGTGTCCAGAATCGTTCCGTATGTCGAATAATGTCATGATTCGTAAAGATAATCATAATACTTATTAGTTAGCGGACGGAAACATAATTAAGAATTTCCTATAAAGAACGAACAAAATAGATCAATTTGAGCCATACCGTGAGTATCGTGATTTTGTGGGCCCACCTTAACCCGATCACTTGATATACAAAAATGATAGATAATAATCTTAAGAGTCGTCCATAATCATTATAGGGTGTTCGACCCCAGTTTATGGAAGTTACATACATATAGTTTGTTTTATCGACAAAAGGTAAAGGAATAATTCAATCTCACTGAACGATTTTGAACTCTTTTCAATCTCGGAGTGTGAGAAGCAGAAGTACGTTAGAGGCCTGTAGACATGTTTGTGGGTTGTGGGTCGTCACTGTTCTGGTAAGTAAGTACGAGTCTGCGAATTGAGTAATTCTGCTTATTATGATAGCCCCACCCGCTTCTCGTCAGACAAGCTTATGGCATGTATATATGCACATGTATGTTCGTGCGATTCATTTTATATCTCGTATGAATTTATGTATATTTAAACGTAATTAGTCGTTTAGTATGCCGCATCGGTCGTAGGGTACGTACGGGTGTCCAGATAGGACACTAGTCGCGGCCACGGGTTTGGGTCGTGACACACGGCTCCCTTATGTCGCAAGAGTGGCGCAAGAAGTCAAATCATATTCAAAGGATCTACTTTTCTTGCTGTCACGACCCAACCCCGTAGGCCGTGACTAGTGCCCGAGCTGGACACTCGTATACACACCTGTTAGCTATAATCAGTCCACAACTAGCATGATAATGAACTTATATATAAAAAGGCAAGACGTCGTCTTAAAACTGTCACATATATATCTATCAAGACAACCTGTCTCTTGTGGAGTCACAACTATCAACAGATAACATCGTACATAAGCCGGCAAGGCTATCATAGCATATGGGAATGCCCCAACTATATATACGCAAGCCGACAAGGCTGCCACTACATACAACATCCCAAAACATATATACATACGCAAGCCGACAAGGCTGCCACTACGAATGGGAACATCCCACAACATAAGTCATACGGACACAACTGAACAACATCTATATACAACCCACACATATGCCTATGTACACTTAAGAGTAACAATAAGATCATATGACTTTAGCAGGGCCCCGCCGTACCCCTAGATGAACACATATATACAACAAAAGGATCTCGTACTAAAAATCTAGGCTCCGAACAAGTGGAGCACTCCAAGATAGCCGAATAGGTATCCTAAGCCACATCACCAAAACGAGTGTCCGTACTCGGCATGAAACGCCCCCCCCCCCCCCCCCCCCCGAAGAAAGGGGGCGCATTGTTACATCCCGTATTTCGTACCCTCGGGTAAGTCAAGGCGAGTGACACAAGTTGCGTATGGAAAATTGTAAAGTTGGGATAATAAGAAAGGCCAGGGGTAAAATGGTAAATTTGCAAAACGACTCATGGAAATACGGAGAAAGGTTAGGGGCAAATTTGAAATGAAGGGAAAAATATTTTCATGAAAAAGATGAAATTTGCTAGAAATTTCAAGAAAGAGGCCACTTGGTCAGCGGGGTCCTCATTTGCATTATTTGGCCAAATAATTTTAAGCCAAGTTAGGGGCCAATATGGTGGATTATTATTGGAGGGGGGCTAAGTATATATATGAGGGAAGATGATTAATTCATCTTATTTCTCTAGAGTTTTCAAGAGACAAGAAAGCAAGAAAGAGAGGAGAAAAAAAAGACAAGGCATTCGGCCTTGGAGAGAAAAAAAGAAAAAAAAAAAGAAGAGAAATCTCAACTTGTTTTTCATAGCCAAACAATCCCTTGAAGAGTTCTTAGTAAGTTGAAGTGGTTTGTGGAGCAAGAAAACACATATTCATACAAGTTCCCAACTTGAGTCAAGGAAGAAGTTGAGGAAAAGGTAAGGTTTAATTCTCTTGTATGTTATGAGTGTTTGTGCATGTTGTGGAGTATGAAAATGGATGAAATTCATGTGGTGGAAGTGTGTGAGTGTGTGGCCGAATATGTATAGGTATGTAGGAATCATGTTTTAATTATTT
>NW_026718717.1:0-28381 GCF_029784015.1 Lycium ferocissimum | reverse complement strand
TCTCATGCAACAAATGAAAACCCCCTTCGTTACTCGGGCCCATTTTTTTGGATTGAATGCCCGGTGCATGATATGATCAGAACTCCTCCCGTTTAATGCCTTCTCGATGTAAGTGTCTGTAACACCCCGTACCATTAACTCGGACCTTGAGCATGATCCTAGACCAAAAGAAACCAAAAGAAAACATGAGCCTAGACTAAGGCATCACATGCCGAATCGCATGTGCTACATACGAGTCGCGGGGGTGTCGCATCCGCCGACGAGAGAGGTGCCAAGGAAGATGTAGTGCGCGCACCCACGCGACACCGTGTGTGCGATTCGCATGTTACACATGCGAGTCGCATATGGCATCGCATCACAGTGACAGAAAGTACCAAAGGAGACGTGAAGATATGCAAGACTTTGCGACGCTTTGGTGCTAATATGCGACTCGCATGTTGCATTCTTGCGACACCATGTGCGAATCGCACACGGTGCACGGGGTATGCTTGTGTTCCGAAAGTTTTCCTCGTTTTTGGACATCCTATAAATAGGGTTTTCTAGGGTCCGGAACTCATTATTCGAAATACTAAATCATTGGTATTCCTTGTGGAGCACATGCAAGTGTTGATTAAACATCTCTTTAGGGATTTCTTGCTTTTGGTATCTCCTCCACCCAACATTTTTGGTAAACCCTAACTAAACCCGTTCAAGATTCAAGAATCAAGAATTGGGGAAATACTTTCAAAACGCAAGTCTCTAATTCAAGTGTTGAAGCAATTAAGGTATGTAGAACTTCCATCCACATGTGGGAACCTCTACGTTCTTCCCCATGCTCCGTTTCTTGATATCCATGAAGATCAAACCCTAGGGCATTAAACCCAACATATTGGTAGCCCATAGTTACGTATTTATGCATATGAATTTTTGTATCCATATTCGTCATTGTATTCCTAATCTTCCACTATGGTTATTAGGAACCCTAGCTTAATCCATGAATCATGAATTCTTCCTCATGCATTCTCATTATGTTCATATGAAAGGTTATGATTTTATGTAGCAAGTCACATGCATGTTTTCAAGACAACTACTTATATAATTATGAACTATTGTTATTACTCATGAATCAAGAACATGTTTGCAAGACTACGACAAGTTATTTCATGAAACCATGTTACAAGTTATTTCGTGAAATTATGATTACAAGTTATTTACAAGTTATTTCACGAAAATCATGACTTTAGCCAACTATATCATGTTCATATTTTGGGATTGCTTAGTTAACCGAGAAGGCTCGATAGCTTAAACTACGTTGCCACCGTAGGATAAGGGTTGTCGGCAAGTAGGCAACACCTTCATTATGCGGTTTGGATCCTTACATGCTATTATTTAAATCTCATATCCCCCGGCAAGGTGTGGGTGTTCTCCTGGTAGGGCGCAAGTAGGCATCATGTTGTCTATACTATAGCATTCCCACGTACCATGCGCTTTTACATATAAGTATTTTTCGGTGATTTATTGTTTGAGGATTTGCTCACGTTTCATGCTCATGTTCAAAGCTACATTCGGCTTCGCTCTCATGTTCTATACCTATGTATGCCATGTTCTTCATTTCGGCGAGGTTTTACATACTAGTACTATTCACTATGTACTAACGTCCCTTTGCCCGGGCCCGCACTTCACGGTGCATACCGATTTTCGTAGCATACGCCCGCGCAGGGATCACCTCGGTGATATCAGCTTATTGGTGAGCCCCACTCCCTCTCGGGTTCCACATGGAGTCTATATATATTTAGTATGCGGTTTATGGTAGTCCAGGGCCATGTCACAGTTTAGTATTCGGACATGTTTTAGAGGTTTCATAGACGGATGTTAGTTTACGCAGTCAGCAGCATCCATGTGTTACTATATTATGTTTTCATAATATTTCATGCTATGAGATAATTTCAAGACTTTATTCCGCAAATTATATTTTTATGATTTATTTAAATTGCATCATATAGATTATATTGTTTGATGCCCATGTTGATAAGCAAGCCATGAGGTTCGCTCGGACACGTTGGCAAGGCCTCGAGTGCCGTGTTACGTCTGTGCCGTGGTTCGGGCGTGACAAAGCTTTTCTATCGAGCCTAGGTTCAAGTAGTTTTAGGGAGTCTATGAAACCGTATCCAGCCGGGGTCACTTTTATATGTGTGGGAGCCCCATGCATATAAACAAATGACCACCAAGACATCCAGATTGTCTCACTTCTTTCATAATCTAGATCGCGCTAGAGCATTACTTTTTAGGATATTTTCCTAATTCGTGCGTGTACGTGTTTTCGAGAAATGCCTTACAAAAGAAACGTACAAGAAAAGGAACACAGCCACCAGCCAAAGGGCTAGCGTGGAAGCAACTCGCGAAGAGACCGTTCCGACTCGGACGACGTGAACCGCTCCTACGATTCCTCCTACCGATACGACGGAGATGTTAGGAATGCTATCAACATGCTCACACAATCGGTAGCGGCTCGGCTCAACGTCGTAACGGGGTCAAGTTCGAGTAATGGAGAGTCTTAGGACTAAGGATTTCCTCGTAATGAATCCCCCGATCTTCACGAGGACAAAGAAGACGAAGACCCTCGGACTACATAGATGCTCTTCGAGAAGATCTTGAACTATGACGATCCAAACCGACATTGCCTTTCGGAGCTCAAATCGCAGAGCATTGCTAACACCCTGCACGAATCTTGGGGAATTATCCCGAGGCGAGGATGCACCCGATGCTACATGGGATGAGTTTGCAAGTGCATTCCCGGACCACTTCATGCTAGAGGGTCGGGAGCTAAGTCGAGCAATTCCGAAGCTGTGGAACGGGCAGATCGCTTCAGACTACTATTTGGAGTTTGTCGGTCTGCAAGCATGCTTCGGATATGGTACCCGTATATGAGGGCGAGAGTGAGAAGGTTTGTTGGAGGACTTGATTCTCATTTGTATGACGTGGGGCCAACATCAAGGTACGTAATGGGGGAATGACCATCTCCAAGATGGTTGCTTTCGTACGGCAACGAGACGAGGTCAATGAGGAGGAAGCCTTGCGGAAAGAGAAAGACAAGGAGTTCAACAAGAGGGTCAATGCCCATGGACGGTTCAGCGGGAATGGAAGTAGGAAATTCTTTAAGAACAAAGCGTGGGACTGCTTCCGTCCACCGCAAGTGCTCCGGTTCCGTGGTTCGGAAAGATAGTCGACGAGTAATTTCGGGTCGTCGGCTCCCGGCCTGGCCGCGTGGCTCGGGTAACTTCACCTATCCGATTTGTGCTAAGCGTGGGAGGAGGCATCCCTGGGAGTGCCGCTGGGATCAAATATTTGCTATGGGTGTGGTCGGTAGGGCCATATTCGCCGAGATTGCCCTTCGCCGGACGAGGCACAGTGAGGTAATCGGACCCAATGATAAATTCGTCGAGCCTCCTCGTAATAATCAAACTCGAGTGGCGTGCACCAACTAGATCCGGCAACACAAGCCGTGGCCCAAACCGTTGTATGCTTTGACCGGCGTCGAGATATCGATGCTCGCACCGATGTTGTCACGAGCATACTCACCGTTTCCGGTTCGATGTCTATGCTCTCATGGACCCCCGGATCCACCCTATCTATGTCACCCCTTATGTTGCTAGAAAATTTGGTATTGAACCCCGAAAAGCTAAAAGAACCTTTTGAAGTGTCAACTCCGATGGTGAGTCCGTCATAGCCCGACGTGTCTATAAGGGTTGTCCGCTTAGAGTCTATCACCATGTTATTCAGCCTGATTTATGTGAGTTAGAAATGGTAGATTTTGATGTAATCATGGGCATGGGATCGGTTATATATTCATGTTATGCGTCGCCTGATTGTAGAACCAAAGTAAAATTTCAAGTTTCTAATGAGCCGGTCTTTTAGAGTGGAAGGGTAATTCGGTAAGCCACTAAGGGTAGGTTTATCTTCCTTACCTCAAGGCAACAAAAATGGTGTCTAAGGGTTATATCTATCATCTCGTTCGGGTTAGTGGATTCGGTTTCCCACCCCAACTCTTCGCCATCGATCTGTTGTTAATGAATTTCCGAAGTCTTTCCGAGGATCTTCCTAATCCCTCCCGATAGGGAAATTGATTTTGCACTGACCTACTCCCCGGTACGAAACCTATATCTATTCCACCTTATAGGATGGCTCCAATTAATTACGAGAGCTTAAGGCTCAACTCAAAGATCTTCTAGACACAGGGTTTTATCCGACCCAAGAAACTCTCTCGTGGTGCCGGGAGTCCCTTTTGTGTGCGCAAGAAAGATGGTTCTTTGCGTATGTGCATTGACTATCGCCGGCTCAATAAAGTCACAATCAAGAATAAATACCTCTTTCACGAATAGATGACTTATTTGATCAGGCGTGTGCCCAATGTTACTCCAAGATGATCTCGGTCGGTTTACCATCGGCTTAAGGTTAAGGAACGAGATATTCCTAAGACGCTTTTGAACCCGGATATGGTCATTTCGACCTGTGTTATGTCCTTCGGTTTGACCAATGCCCCACAGCATTTACGGACCTCGTGAATAGAGTCTTCAAGCCATACCTCGACCTCTTTTGTCATTGTCTTCATAGATGATATCCTCATTTACTCCCGTAGTGAAAATTTCCAGCACGCGAACACCTTCGTATAGTTCTTGATTCTCAAGGACCGCAAGTTGTATGCAAAATTCTCTCATGTGAATTTTGGCTCGAAATCCGAGCCTTCTGTAGTCATGTGATTCTGGTGAGGGTGTTCGGAGCTGACTCGGAAGATCGAGGCGTTAAGAATTGGCCCAGACCCACACGCCGCGTATATCCGTAAAGCTTTTGGGTCTAGCAAAGGCTATTACCGACGTTTCGTCGAGGGGTTTTCATCTATTTCGCACCATTGACCAAGTTGATGAAGAAGAAGTTAAATTTCGGTGGTCGGACGCTCGTGAGCGCGGTTTCGAGAATTGAAAACGAGATTAACTTCGCGCGCTTTGACTCTACCCGTAGGAACCGAAGGGTTCGTGGTTTATTGTGATGCTTCGGGAGTTGGTCTCGGATGTGTCTTAATGCAACATGGTAAGGTTGTAGCTTATGCATCTCGTCGGCCAAGGTTCACGAAAAGAATTATCCGACTCATGACCTAGAGTTGGCGAACCGTAGTTTTTGCATTAAGATATGGCGTCATTATTTGTATGGAGTGCATGTTGATATTTTCACGACATCATAAAGCCCGGCAGATATCTTGAAGGTAGGGAGTTAAATCTTAGGCAAAGGAGATGGCTCGAATTGCTTAAGGACTACGATGTGGACATTCTTTACCATCCGGGGAAAGCGAATGTTGTAGCGGATGCTCTTAGTCGGCGTTCCATGGGAAGTTTAGCCCATCTGGACGTAGATAAGAGAGTTATGACAAAGGAAGTTCACCGTTTAGCCAATCTTGGAGTTCGATTTGTGGACTCCGAGGATGGTGGTGTGGTTGTTCAGAATAGAGCTCTTTCCTCTTTAGTCGTTGAAGTCAAGGAGAAACAGTTTAATGATCCCTACTTGTTGCGAGGAGAAATTTGAAAGGATTCACAAGCACAAGACGATGGCTTTCGAACAAGTGGGGAGACGATGGTACCTTGAGGTACCGAGGTAGATTGTGTGTTCCGTGATGTAGATGGGCTCAGAGAGCGAATCATGTCAGAAGCTCACAATTCCAGGTATTCCATTCACCCAGGTTCTACTAAAATGTATCATGATCTAAAGGAGATTTATTGGTGGAATGATATGAAGAAGAATGCTTGCAGACTTTGTAGCTAAATGTCCGAATTGTCGGCAGTGAAGCCGAACACCAGAGGCTTCGGCGGTTTGGCCGAATATCGATATTCCGACTGAAATGGGAATGATCAATATGGATCCAGACGTTTACCTCGATAAGCTAGAGAGACGACTCCTATTCGGGTGATCGCTGACAAGCTATTAAGTCAAGACACTTTTTGCAAGTAAGACCACAGATTAAGAAGATTATGCCAAGCCGTATGTTAACGAGATTGTCGACGTACGGGACATCTTGGTCCATCATTTCGATCGTGGTGCTTTCGGTTCTATTCGACTTTCAAAATCCTTTCGAAAGGATCGGAGTACGTTAACCTTGCATGCCTTTTCATCCGCAAACGAGATGGAAGGCAGAGCGTACTATTGGACTGCGAGGGGACATGCTGAGGGCATGCGTCTTGGATTTCAAGGTAATTGGGATGATCACCTGCCTCTCATCGAGTTTTCGTATAATAACAGCTATCATGCTAGTATTGGGATGGCACCGTTTGAAGCTCTGTATGGGCGAAGGTGTAGATCACCAATTGGTTGGTTCGAAGTTGGTGAAGCAGAGTTGCTAGGACCAGATTTGGTTTATCAGGCTATGGAGAAGGTCAAGTTAATTCAGGAGCGTTTGAAAACGGCTCAGAGTCGCCAGAAGTCTTACACAGATGTGAGGCGAAGGGACTTAGAATTTTCAGTTGATGATTGGGTGTTCCTAAAAGTCTCACCCATGAAGGGTGTTATGAGATTTGGCAAGAAAGGCAAACTCAGTCCCAGATATATTGGACCTTACAGAATTCTGCGAAGGGTTGGTCTAGTAGCTTATGAATTGGAGTTGCCACAAGATTTGGTTGCCGTACATCCCGTATTCCATGTGTCCATGTTGAGGAAGTGTGTAGGGGACCCGTCGTTAGTTGTTCCTGTTGATACCATATCAGTTAAGGATGGTTTGACTTATGAGGAGATCCCCGTAGCCATTCTTGACCGTCAGATTCGCAAGTTGAGAACTAAGGAAGTGGCCTCAGTGAAAGTCCTGTGGAGGAGTCAGAAGGTTGAGGAAGCTACATGGGAAGCCGGGAGGATATGAAATCCAAGTACCCTGATTTCTGTTTGAACAGCAAGCAGAGAACCTTCAAGGTAACTTTCCATAGCCCATGTCATGTCATGTCTCATGTTTCACGCTCATGTCATGTACCCGGCGCTTATGTTTCATGTCTCATGCCTCAGTATTCACGTTTTCATGTAATCACATCATGTCATGTCTCATGTTTCATGTTATGTTTTCTTCACATCCGTGTATTCAAGCCATGCCCAGCCATGTCCTTGACCATGACCCATCATTCGAGGACGAATGATCCTAAGGGGGAGATATTGTAACACCCCGTACCATTAACTCGGACGCGAGCATGATCCTAGACCAAAAGAAACCAAAAGAAAACATGAGCCTAGACTAAGGCATCACCTGCGAATCGCATGTGCTACATGCGAGTCGCAGGTGGTGTCGCATCTGCTGACAGAGAGGTGCCAAGGAAGATGTAGTCTGTGCACCACATGCGACACCATGTGCGATTCGCATGTTACACATGCGAGTCGCATATGGCATCGCATCTGGTGACAGAGAAGTACCAAAGGAGACGTGAAGGTATGCAGCACCTGCGACAGTTTTGGTGCAACATGCGACTCGCATGTTGCACATGCGACACCATGTGCGAATCGCACATGGTGCACGGGGTATTTGTGTCTCAAGTTGTTTTCGTTTTTGGACATCCTATAAATAGGTTTTCTAGGGTCTGGGACTCATTATTCAGCAGCTAAATCATTGGTATTCCTTGTGGAGCACATGCAAGTGTTGATTAAACATCTCCTAGGGATTTCTTGCTTTTGGTATCTCCTCCACCCAACATTTTTGGTAAACCCTAACTAAACCCGTTCAAGATTCAAGAATCAAGAATTTGGGGAAATACTTTCAAAACGCAGGTCTCTAACTCAAGTGTTGAAACAATTAAGGTATGTAGAACTTCCATCCACACGTGGGAATCTCTACGTTCTTCCCCATGCTCCGTTTCTTGATATCCATGAAATTCAAACCCTAGGGCATTAAACCCAACATATTGGTAGCCCATAATTATGTATATGAATTTTGTATCCATATTCGTTATTGTATTCCTAATCTTCCACTATGGTTATTAGGAACCCTAGCTTAATCCATGAATCATGAATTATTCCTCATGCATTTCTTATGTTCATGTTTTATGATTTTATGTAGCAAGTTACAAGCATGTTTTCAAGACAAATATATATATATATTTTGAACTATTGTTATTACTCATGAATCAAGAACATGTTTGCAAGACTACTATGACAAGTTATCTTATGAAACCATATTACAAGATATTTCATGAAACCATGTTACAAGTTATTTCGTGAAATCATGATTACAAGTTATTTACAAGTTATTTCACGAAAATCATGGGCTTTTTAGCCAACTATATCATGTTCATGTTTTTGGGATTGCTTAGTTAACCGAGAAAGCTCGGATAGCCTTGAAACTACGTTGCCACCGTAGGATAAGGGTTGTCGCAAGTAGGCAACACCTTCATTATGCGGTTTGGATCCTTACATGCTATTATTACTTAAATCTCATATCCCCCGGCAAGGTGTGAGTGTTCTCCGGTAGGGCGCAAGTACCGCATCATGTTGTCGGTTACACTATAGCATTCCCCACGTTACAAGCAGTTTTATATAAGTATTTTTCATTGATTTATCAAGTTTGAGGACTTTACTCACGTTTCACGCTCATGTTCAAGTTACATTCGCTTTCGTTCATGTTCTATACCTATGTATGCCATGTTCTTCATTTCAGCAGGTTTTACATACTAGTACTATTCACTATGTACTAACGTCCCTTTTGCCCGGGGCCTGCACTTCACGGTGCAGATACCGATTTTCAGGAGCATACGCCTGCGCAGTAGGATCACCTCAGTATCAGCTTATTGGTGAGCCCCACTCCTCTCGGGGTTCAACATGGAGTCTTTATATTTAGTATGCAGTTTATGGTAGTCCAGGGCCATGTCCTGGTAGTTAGTATTCAGACATGTTTTAGAGGTTTCATAGACAGATGTTAGTTTACAGAGTCAGTGGTGCATCCATGTTACAGACTATTATGTTTTCATAATATTTCATGCTATGAGAAAATTTCAAGACTTTATTCCGCAAATTATATTTTTATGATTTATTTAAATTGCATCATATAGATTCTATTGTTTGATGCCCATGTTGATAAGCAAGCCATGAGGTTCGCTCGGACACATGCAGGCAAGGCCCGAGTGCCGTGTTACGTCCAGGCCATGGTTCGGGGCGTGACGTCCCGAGTGCTTGTCGTAATTAAATGTCCGCTGCTCGTATGGTTCGGGGCGTGATACAAATTAAATGTTCCACATAACACGCATGTTTATCAAAATTGGGGAATGTATCCTGATTAAGCCTCCTAGATTCCCTAAGCATCTTAGGCGTCTAAGTCTCCTAAAAATACAAGCTTCATTAGATCTTCCATTCCAACCAAGTGTAAACCGCGAAACCCCGTGTGTGAGAATCCCAAATCGCCAATTTAATAAAAGCAAAAATATATATATTCAAACAATGTGCAAAGTCCTAAAACATTTAGAAGCATATAAGGCAAAATAAAGAGAAAACAAACAAACATTCAACAAATTATTATTTAACCTAAGTCAAACCTCCATGATTTCTCGCTAAGTCGTTATACCCCATTTAAACGGGTTAAATTAGAGTACAACATATTGGAGATTCCTATTTTTGCTATGTTTTAAGGAGTCGCCTCCTAATTGATTTTAAGGTGAATTAGGGCACCTATTTTATTAACTAAGGTAAAGCTTAACTAAACCTCCGTTAATGGTCTGCTTAAATTTTAATTCTAGGTAAGGGTTCTAATTATCCTAAAGGAAGGGGTGAGGCATCCTTTAGAATCCGTTAACTACGGTTTACCGGCCAAACTTAGGTTAATCAATTAAGGTTAAATATAATGCTTAAATTTTAGAAAAATAGCTTACACATATTACTAAGGTTTTAAAGGAGATATAATAATGCCGTCTAAACTAACTTATAGAAAAACATAGTAATTTGTGTAAAAGAAATGCTTTTAAAATGGGACTTATAAATGCTGTTAAAACTTAAAACGAGAATAGTAATGTTATCTTAAAAATAAGACTTGTAGAAAATATAATATTTTGCATAAAAGAGTATTTAAAACAAGACTTACAAATATTGTTAAGGCTTTTAAATATAATAACGCCATCTAAAATAAAGACTTATAGGACATATAATAATTTATATAAAAAAGAGGGTTTTAACTACAACTTATAAATGTTGCTAAGTTGTGAAACAATATGCCATTGAAACTTGCAAAATATGAATAAATTTTACATAATTAAAAACTGTTAAGAAAAGGCTAGATAATTTAAGCTTGAGATAAAATTATATGCAGAAAATCTAGACAGAGTGTAAAGAGGTTAAGGTAATGTAAATGCAGCTTCAAAATTCTATTAATTAGATTGCTTTGTTTAATCTAAATTTTTCCCCCTTTTTATAAATATAATGCAAAGGGTGATGAATTTCTTTCTATTTTTTTCTAACTTTATTTAACTAGGTTTGTATAAAATATGTTTAGTTGGATGAATTTTGAAAGAAACAACGTTTATAAAATATACTTATATTATTATCTCCATATTAATGTCATTTCGAAATCTTCAAGATAGTAAGTATGGATCATGATTCCCTTTAGCTTCAATATATACTTATGTCGTTTTATAAACCCATTATTCTAAGAAAGATATAAGTTATAGGTATTGCAAATAATTTTAACATAATAAAAGAGAATGAAACTTGGGGAATTAATTATTGGCCTTCTTAACTACCCGTCACTAAAACTAAACCCACTAATCTTGCTAAGGTTCATTTAAGCTAAGAAAAATAAAACAAACAAAGAGTTAGTTGCAAAATTTAAATACACAAAATAAATGAGGAATGATAATATAAATGGCCCAGCCCATTTTATTTTATTTTTTAAAAAAAAGGGGTTTCATGATAGACTCTTGTCGGAAATGGGTTCGGCCATTTTTTGGTGTGGAATGTTCACGCCGATTGGGCTTTGGCCCGAATTTTTGTTTTGCTTGTATATTTTGTTCTCTTGTACAAAATGGATGGTCGGACGAGAGATGACCCGAGAGAGATTACGTTGGGCTTTCGGCCCGAACATCGAGGCGGAAGACGAGTCCCTCGGACTCGCGCGCGGTGGTCATGCATAAATGAAAGGAAAAGTATTAGTACATAATCGAGGAATAACGATCAAAATCTCAAACCTACTGGCCTAACATGCTGATTCAAAATGAACGCAGGCAAGAAAGAAAAGAAATACTTCTACAATAACCCAATCATTAATCTCGCATTTCAACATGCTCATTTTACTTAGCTGAACCCAGCTGGTTTAACATAGGCTAAAGTGACAGAAAACTGATTATTTTCCAAACCTCTATTGCTTTCCAACTCGATTTTATATTAATCTATCTTGGTCAGATATCATAACATGAGTAACTACATGATTGGCGTATCCTTCTAGTCTCCAGCGACCTTAAAGAGAGAAGATAAAATCTTCATGCATAATTACAACCCTTTCGGATCTTCCTTAACAAAGAGTATTTAGACTAAGTGATTTAGTTTTAGTGAAGATCTTGATATAAACATGGAGGAGTATAAAGTAAACACATGTCACATACAGATCTAAACGGAAAAAACCAACTCGTCATGCTTGCTAAAGTTTAACTTAAAAGAATACAAGACCTTTATCATATAATGCATTTGAGGCAACATACAAGTGTCTCGGAAAAGGCATATGCACAAAGAATAAGGAAAAGGGGATATTAACGTATGAAGGGACATTCGATATTATGCGGCCAACACGAGAATTCCAACATAGGCATATATACTTATCGAACGTACATCCCTCTGGCGGTGCCATACCAATCTCATTTGCTTATGCAATAACACAAAGGGGATACCGGAAAATCAATTAAGCTATCACATCCATAGTTTCAGAGAAAATAAAAAGCCCATTCAAGGTCATGCTGAGATCATGCTTTAATTGGGAACACTTAGAATAGACACTTGATAAGCATGAACGAAATTAGGTAGATTCAAGGTTCACAATCAACATCCCAACTCCTATTTTCTTTTGCAAATGTAGCAGCTGTTCTAAATCAGCCACTTAAGTATAGTATCAGTTTCTTTAGCAAAAAAAAAAAGAAAATGCAACAGTTAACTAGCAGGTGGATGTGACCAAACTAATCAAAGCAGACTATCCTTAGCGAACATACTTAGTCTTATTTTACTACTTTAACATAGATAAACTTAGAGGGAATTACATTTTTTTTTAAAATAGAACAGTTTCTCAAGTGATATCCCCAAAAAAAAGTCACTGTTTAAAGATGGAACGGACTTTGTAATTGCATTTACTTTATTAGTAAACAAGACTCAACAAACTACGTTAGCTTCTTGTGGCAAATCGCATTTTTAAAGGCGGACTAACAAAAAGGAATAAGTATATTTAGGGGATCATTTGGACTGATTAAATGACTTTGCAATAGTACCTTAACTAAAAAGACATATAGTAAATGAAGTAGAAATATGCTAATACTAATGTGCAAACTTAAGACAAAAGGTTTGAATGCATAAAAGGAGTTTTTATTACTTATTTTGCAACAAACAAATATTTTCAGATTTAAAACTACATTAATGCTCATTCTTGATTTGGGTTAAAACAAAGGAGAAAAAGGAAGCTAAACAAACAACCCCTTTGATAACAACCCAAATCACATTTCCATGAATCCTTTTATCTATACCGGATCCTTCTCGACGAAATACAAAGTTAAAAGAATTTAAAGGAAACAAAATGCGACATGCTTTAAATGAATAAAATTCGTACTCCAACACAACGGGTCACAGCAACATAGGAA
Organism: Lycium ferocissimum; assembly: GCF_029784015.1. Lineage (NCBI taxonomy): Eukaryota > Viridiplantae > Streptophyta > Magnoliopsida > Solanales > Solanaceae > Lycium > Lycium ferocissimum. Next base: position 15,569 of record NW_026718717.1, on the reverse strand, counting down.
GCTACAAGTGGCTTAGAAGGGTCATCACAGGCATATGGCAGATAGAAATTTTTACATAGCTCGATCAACCTGTAACCTATCGATGAATCATGTACTAAATCACATTAAGGTTACACCGTATGCTAATAACTTGACTAGATGCAGATTACAACAGTGATTAAGTTAAAGTGGCAAAAGAAAGCCGGCTAATGCTTAACTTAAATTAACATACACTTGGCCAAATAGCAACTGCCTAAACAAATTGAAATACTTGAACTTATAAGCAGTCAGCAATATCCAATCAAGCCCATACTTAAAACATTCATCCGATTGTCCAAGCGTATAACCAAAACAAGTTCTCAAAAATAGGATTAACCATGAATAGACTTAAATTAAACAGTCATGCTAGAAGTATAAGACAAATTAAACACTAATCAGAAGCACTCGACACATCTTGAACCAAAACAGAATGAAAGTAAACCAACAAAAACAACCAAATGGAACAAGAAACTTCATCATATAAGCATTTTAAGCATACCCTAACGACAATTAAACTAAACGACGACTAAGCATATAAACACATAATATGCAAGAATTAAAAAAATATGAAAGGAATGAAGTTCACCGACCTTCTTCGGGTACAATAGTGGGCTCGAACTTTCGATATACCTCGAAACACTTCGAATTCCCGAGTTAGTATCCCCTCGAACCCGAAGCAACGAAAGAGAATACAACGTATAGTATTTTCAAATCGATATTAACTATATTATGGTTGCTAAATATTTTGTAGGGATTTTGGAACGACTAAAAGAACTCTTTTTGGAGGAATTTTGCGATTTCCGAACTCTCTTTTTTTTTTAGAGGAATTTTGTGCGGCTAAAAAAACCCCTTCAACCGGCTCAAAAGCGATTATTTATAGGAGAAACATCTAGGGTTTGGTCAAGGCTTCAAAATTGAAAAATTAGGCGAGATTTTTTGTCAACAACGTTCGATGACAATGATCGAAACCCTAGGAAGAAAACAAAATCCATTAAACCCTTCGTACCCGAAAGTAAAAAGTGGTCGATCAACAAATGATTTGGTTCATGAACAGACAAAACCCATTAAAGCTTTCAGATGCGAACAGAATAGGAAGAAGAAGCAAACAAAACTTTAACCCCCTTTTCAAGGTTGAATCCGGACGTGGGGTGTACAGTGGTAGCACTCTTCCCCAAATCGACCGTGCACGGTGCCTCGGGGAAGGTGAAAGTCGACCGAGACTTTGCTATTTTGCCGAGGGTCGCAGAGAGAGGAGAGAGAGAGACGCGTGGAGAGAGAGGAGACGAAAGAGAAGAGTGAAGAGAGAGAACAGGGAAACGGCGGCGAGAAAGAGATGAAAACCTAAAGGTTTTCATCCGCTTTTGATAGAACCGGGTCGAGCGTATTGGGTCGGGTTGGGTCAATTAATTAAAGCGTTGGGTCAGTATTAAAAAAATTGGGTACGGGTATTAAAATGGGGCGAGTAGTGAATTAAAATGATATGGGCTGGTCCGAAAATATTCATAAATTGATTTGAACAGATGGGCTAAAATATATTTCCTTCTTGTGCTATTTTGGGCTTCTAAATTTGTATAAATGACCTCCGTGTGCCAACATACAAAAGTATGTATTTATTAGTGCTCAGATAAAAAAAATAAAATTATATTAACTCGTAATAGCCATGTAATAATATTTTTAAAGTCAACAGTAAGTAAATGCTATTATTTGATTTTGCGGAAACAAATGCGATGCGTGTGCATAATGTCGTAAAAATGTCAAATGATTATAATGCAAATTATGATAATGTCGGTAATAAAATAATAATAATAATAATAATAATAATAATAATAATAATAATAATAATAATAATAATGATAGTAATTGTGGTAACAAAATAATAACAACTAGTGACGACAACAAAATAATAAGACGCCTGTATTAATAGAAGTTCGATAATTATAGTAAAAAAATATAAATAATTATTTCTTAAATTGCTGAAAATGTGAAATGTGAATAAGTGTTTTGGGGAAGACGGGACAAAATCGGGTGTCAACATCTGCTTCAACCAAAATGATATTAAAATCACCTCCTATAATCCATGGTGAGTTAATGGTATAGGCCATATCATATAATTCATCCCACAGGGTGATTCTATTTGCCTTTTCTGTACTGGCATATATCAAAGTAGCAATGATCTCCGATTAGAATCTAGATGAGTTAACTTCAAAGCAAGAAGTTGTTCATTGTCTCTTGTGACCTCTCGCTTGAAATTTCGTTGACAAACACCCAAATCTTACCGCTATGTTATGTTGTGCCGTACGGCCCATGCCCAGCCATAATCTATACATATTTATGTGTCTGTGGTGCTGAAATGGTTCCATCAATGCTATAAAATTGAAATTCTTTTGTCTGTGCATCAAAACTACTCTCTCAAAGGCCTGTTGAGTATTAACCGACCTAATATTTCATATGAGTGAGCTATTCATTGTAAACTTCCTTTGGCATATGCTTTCCTTGTGAGTACGCCACTTACTGCCTTAGGTGGCACACTTTTATCTCTGTTTTGCTCATGATGTCTCCCTTCTTTCTTTGTTTTGGTTATTTGTTTTGGTGAAGCATCCCCTGCATTATGCTCACGGACCGATCGGGATACTAGTGTTTTCCACTTCATCATCATCTCCTATATCATCAATTCTTTCTTCATCATTGGTCTTACTTTCAGGCACATTTGAAGATATAGAATCTGTATTTTCCCCAAATTCCCCATCTTCAATAATATCCTTCCTTTGTTGCTCTGTCTGTTCTTCTGTACCCATGTTATTGTCTCTATGATCTGCATTTTCTGACCCTCCCTCATTGTTGTGGTTGTTGTAGATGACTCTGTATCTTTTACTTCCTTGGCTATTTCATTAGACTTGTCCAAGACATCATCGTGGTTTTTCGATTTTTCCACCCGTTGATCCGTGGTTGCTTGCTCGCCGCAATTTCTATTAGTTTATCTATCTCTTTCCGCCGATTCTTGACTTATCCTCCTCTTTTTGCTCTCCTCATTGACACCCTCCCTTACATCAGTTATGGTTCTCTCTATATCTTGTGATTTTGTTTCCTCCTCCATTTGATTGCCCTTATGCACTTCTGTGACTTTGTGTTGTGACTTACATTGCTCCTGTTCCTTCTCAATACTTGTTTGTTGTTCCATAAGTTGTTTAAAGGCACTAGTACTTCCTCCTTGTTTTCCAAAATATGCTTCCACCCATGGCTTTGCTGATTCCCTAATTGCTTTTGTTTCCTGCTGCTTTTTGTACTCCTGACCATCCTCATCATTATGTTCATCTTCCTCCAAGTCCACTAGAGTACTGAACTTGTTGTTTGTCGAGTAATCGTATTTGTTTTCTTTACTCACCTCTTGATTGTTCACTTCCTTTTCTTTCCTTTTCTATACCTTTATTATTACCCTTCCATCTCATTTTTGTCTTTGGCCTTCCAAAGAATTAGGATCATTTTTGGGATCATTTTTGTTTACAACAACCTTTCCGATTTAAGAACTTTGAATGGTTGTTGTTTTGCTCTTGTTAACATTCTCGCTTTTTCTCCCCATCCTCCTTTCCATCGTCCGTTTTTTTCTCCCCATATTCCTTTCTTTCTCCATTAGCATTGTTATTCTCCTTGATAGGTGCCTTTCCATTATTATTCTCCTTCTCCTGTTACTCTTCACTCCTTTCCTTTATGTCCTCCTTTTTTGGTCTGAATTCTGGATATAAATTCCAGCATTCTTGCTTATTATGTCCTTGTATTTTGCAATTAACACAATATTTTGGTAAGTAATCATATTGTATTGTTTGCCATTTGGATCTAACTTCATTTGTCTCTTCATCAATGCAGTTAATCTGTACCCGCTTGGGTAATTCCTTCATCAAGTCCACTTTACTTTGACTTTGCACCTAGGCCTTGTTTGATTGTCGGTGGCTTTATCTATCACAAGTGGTCTTCCCACCGCATTTGCTAATGAGAATAAGGATTCCTTGTCAAAGAGATTAGTAGGCGCCCTGAAAGGAGATCCATGCTATAGCAATTGTTGTTTCCTCATCCGGCTTAAACCAAGGGTCCCATATGAGAAATCTAACTGGAAAGATTCTATTCCTGAACCTAATCTCCCATGGTCGAGAAGCCAGGGTAGCATAGTCTTCTAGTAAAGATAAACGAACTAGAATATGCCTATCCTCCAATAGCCCTATGGTAGAGGGGCCTTTACTTCCAATTGTGTTGGTATACTTCTCTCAATTCATGTACATCCGGTCTTCCATAGAGAATTTAGCAACAAGTGCATATTGTAAATTCTTCTTACATAGTATCTCAAATTCCTTCTTTGTCCATGTAAATGTAGGGTTCTCCATGTAAATATGTAACATTGTTTAATGTCAATCGTCCTGGTTTTGGTGTGTTTGTGAGGTTGTTTAGTGCCGCGCATAATTGATTGTGGGTTGTATATGATTTGTCAAGTTGACCCGCCCCCTGGAAATGGCCGCCGGCCGGCGAGGCCATTTTGGGTGGTAGATACTAGTGTTTTTGGCAGGCTAGGTTTTTAGTAGAGGCTAGGTTTTTTCAGCCGCGTTTTGATGTGATCTTTAGCTGAATTCTGATACTATTTTTGGGTTATTTTGTGGAAACTTTGCACTCGGATGTCCATTTGATGCGAACTTTTTTTTTTATTTTGGGTATTTTTTCGAGATCTATGCGTCTGAACTGCCGCAAGGCTGTTCGCCCGCCCCGAATTTTTCAAAAACGTCCGTTATCCCATTCAATTTCAATTTTCCCCAAAATTCATGCGCAATTTTCATTTATTTCTTTTTTAAATCTAATGGCGAAAAATATATTTCAATTCCATAATCCCGTGATAATGATGTTTTCAATGTCAATTTCAAGGTCCAAATTCAATTTAAGAAAACAAGTTAGATAGCATTAGTGAACATACAAAATAATAAAAAGTGTCTACATTGTTACTTTAACCAACTTGGCTTGGTGGTAAAACCTTTGGCTTTTGACTTTTTTTTATCTCATCCACTAGGGATCAAACCTTGGCGAGAGCGTTGAGAAGATATTATTAGTAAAAAACAAACTAATTTATTTAACGATTAACATGGGATAAACAAGTAATTAACATGGCATAAAAAAGTAATTAACATGGGAAAAACAATTTCAGAAATAAATATATTAACAATGACATAATTAACAAATATTAACAATGCCATAATTAACAAATAATTAACGGAGATCCATGGAGGTGTCGTATTTGTAAATACTAAATTATTCATTATTCTTGAAATTAACTAAAATTTTATATCTAATTAGAACTTTCTTAACTAGGATGAGTTATGGAGGATTTAATTAGTTATTTTGAATAATCCATGATATTGTATTGTTGATTATAATTTACTTAACTCATATAGTTAAAGTAATAGCGAACAATTTTTTTTATTAACTAACTAATCCTTCGTCAAAAAATTATGTTAACTAACTAATCCTTTTCGGAAATTATGTTAATGATGTTCAATCCAAAACTAAGGATTTAGCTTATCGTTTATTATTCAGGATTTAGTTTATCGTTCGTTATTCGGGATTTAGTTTATTATTCGTTATTCGGGATTTAGCTTATTGTTTGTTATTCGTTAATGGATTATTTTGGTACTCAAACCCACTTTTGGAGTTATTTAAGTTGCGGACTCCAATTAGTTGGGTGTTGAAGGGTATAACGCAAAAAACAAAAAAAAAACAAAAAAAAAATTACACAGAAATAATTGATTATGAATTAATATTTTGTTAATTGATTATGGATTATTAATTTGTTAATTTTTTATTTATTGTTAATTTATTTATTTATTTATTTGTGAAATTGTCAAAATAAAGTTACGCATTAATATAAAAATAACACGAAACCCTAAAACATAAATAACTTAAAGCTAATGATAACAAGTCTTCAAACAAAATGATTGAAAGACTTTTCAACCACTAAAACAACAATCCAAGTTTTGTGTATCCTTGATGTATTGAGCCTACCTTATTAATCGCACAAAAATAAATAGGGTTCTATCTAAAATATTCAAGTTTTGGAGATACATGCATGATTAATCTATACGCTAAAATATGTAAAAAAGTGTGAAAGAAAGAAAGAAAAGAAAGAAAGAAAGAAAAAAAAATAATCATGCGTGATTTTAATTCACGTTAAATCTTTAATGCATGATTTTTAAATGCGTTAAAAGATTGCATCTTTTTTTTTTTTATATTTTATTTTAGTTCATACCTTTTTTTTTTTTTTTTTTTTAAAGTTATTTTGGCTGCGGACTCGAATAACACGCAGCGATGGTTGGTGAAGAAGGTGGCTTTGTGGTGATAATGCAAACACGTGATTTGGAAATTTGGCATTTTAGTACAAACAACGGTTATTTAATATACAAGTCCAACTGGCCAAACTTTTTATTTTTACCAATTTTAAATGCAGTTATTTCCAGGAAATTAAAAAACATTTCTTCTAGTCGATTGTACTTTTCAAAGAAAATAATGGAGCCCCCAATAAAGGGTGTCTTCATTATATAAAAAGCCAACTCGTGCCTGCAATTCTAACACCACACAAATCAAAATATCTCTCTATAGAAGGCACAAAAAGAGAAAAACTTAGTAACCATGAATGTGAAAATTGAGAGTTCAAGAATCATCAAGCCATTGTATGAAGGAACTCCACCTTCAACCACAACTCACATTCCTTTCAATGTGTTTGATAATGTCACATTTGATGCTCTAATGGCTTTGATTTATGCCTATAGACCACCTACCCCTCCAACTTCCACTATTGAAATGGGACTTCGAAAAACCTTAGCGGTTTATAGGGAGTGGGCCGGGCGAATAGGTGAAGATGAGGAGGGGAACCGCGGGGTTTTTCTCAATGACGAGGGTGTTCGATTCATCGAGGCATCTATGGATGCCACGTTGGACGAAGTGTTGCCCTTAAAACCTTCCCCTTCTATGCTCTCCTTACATCCTAGCTTAAAGGATGTAGTGGAGTTGATCCAAGTTCAAGTCACGAGGTTCACGTGTGGCTCCGTGGTGGTTGGTTTCACAGGCCACCACATGATAGCCGATGGCCACGCGGCAAGCAACTTCTTCGTCTCGTGGGGTCAAGCTTGCCGCGGGGTCGAAATTACTCCCCTCCCATTGAATGACCGCACTATATTCCGCCCACGGGACCCTCCACTCATCGAGTACAACCATGTGGGGGCCGAGTTTGTGTCCAATTTAGTAAACAAGGACAACAACGTCAACAATGAAAATAAAGAGAAAACCATAATCGTGCACAAAGTCCATTTCACACTTGAGTTCCTAGGGAAACTCAAGGCGAACGCCTCTTTCATGAATGGAAAAGCGAGGGCTTATAGCACGTTCGAAAGTCTAATAGCCCATTTATGGAGGGTCATTACAAAATCGCGCGGACTAGACGCGTTACAAACTACCCAAATAAGAATCTCGGTTGATGGACGTAGAAGAATTATACCTCGAGTGCCTGATGAATTTTTTGGTAACTTAGTCCTTTGGGCATTTCCAACATCAAAAGTGAAAGAATTACTAGATGAGCCACTTCACTATGCAACAAAGATAATTCATGATGCAATTACCAAAGTTGATGACAAATATTTCAAGTCATTTATTGACTTTGCAAATCACAAAGTCACACAAGATTTAATCCCAAGTGCAGACATGAAGAAGGATTCACTTTGTCCTAATTTGGAAGTTGATAGTTGGTTGAGGTTTCCATTTTATGACTTGGATTTTGGTACTGGTTGCCCTTTTGTGTTCATGCCTTCTTATTATCCAACAGAAGGGATGATGTTTCTTGTGCCGTCATTTATTGGAGATGGAAGCATTGATGCTTTTATTCCTCTATATCAAGATAACTTGGCAAATTTCAAGAAAATTTGCTACTCTCTTGATTTGAAAGCAAAATGAGAAGAGAGCTACTTATGAGGCTTGTGATAAAATAAAAAAAAGGTGAAATAAGGTCTTGTCGTATTGTGTTGTTTTTAGGTTATTAACAATTTGGTTATTAATTTTTCCTACTGGATTTTTTTATTATGTGCATTGTCATGTTGATGATCAGTATATCTTGGAGAAGAAATGTAAGTTTGGCACTTTCTGATTTTTAAATGATGAAAGAATGCTATGGTCGTTTGTCTATTTATTATTCTCTTTTATTTTTTTTTGGTTTTACATTTGGCATTCGATATCTCTTTGTTGTCCTCGACTAATTTGAGTTCGTGTTCATGAGGTTGAGGAATATGGATTCAACATAACCCTATATCTTTGGTTCAAAATTGTATATTTATTAAAAAAAATCACTGAATATATGCATATAATATACTTCAGAATTCACAAATTTCAACTATTAAATCCCCATTTGCGTAAAGTCAAGAAAGTGTACCTTACCTGTATTTTTCTTTTCAAATATTAAACCCGAGATTTTATTAAGAACAGAAAGATTTTATCCGTCTCACCCAGAAGGTGGTAGGTAGGCTATTTTCCTCTTGGAAAAAAATCTTCATGTTTGATTTGCACGTTCTGAAATCAAACATGCACCCAGAAGGTGGTAGGTAGGCTATTTCATTTGGCCCCACCATGCACATTTTTCTTTGTCGAAATTACTCCTATTTCACTATTTCATCAGTGTTGTACTACAAAGAAATTGAAGTTTCACAAGATTTCATGTAAAATTTTAAGTTAAAAATTATTTTTAAATATAAAAAAAAAATTTTTTTAGGACAGATTAATAAGATAAGTATATCAGATAAATTAAAACAGCATATCTACTTTATTAATATATTATTACTCCTTTCGATCATTTTTACTTATTCAGTATTTTAAAAATAAACTTATTTTTAATTTAATTGATCAAGATAAGATAAGATAATTTTTTTCTCTTTTTACCTATAATATTAAATATTTACTTCAAATTATATTTTAAATTTAATAAAAATATGCATTAATTAATATAAATATATTAATAAATTGTGCATTTTACTTATTATTTTTTAAGAAATGTGCATATCAAAAATGAATAAATAAATAAGTTATTACTGTATAGAAAAGAAGACCTAACGTTATGTTTTCTTGTGTCTTGTCTACTTTATTTCCTAATGGCTTTCACGTGATTTTATCATGAAGTGGCTGTATCACAGCTCTGACTCCACACTATTTTTTGCTTATTAAAATTGCCAAAGGAAGAAAAAAATAAGATAGCTAACGAGTATTAACTTACGAGACAAAAAGAAATCTAATAATTCAAATTAATTACTTTCTCCATTTTATTTTATATGACATTATCTTTTTTAGTTATTTTAAAAAAGAATGAAATATTTTTATATTTGAGAAAAATTTAATTTTGTGAAATGATTTACTAAAGTTTGCTTTGGACCAACAAATTTCATTAATATTACTTTTTTTTATTAAATTTCGTGTCAAGCTAAACAGCTTCATATAAAATGAGACGGCTGGTGTACATGAGATTAAAAAAAATTATTTGCACTTAATGATTTTTTTTACTTATGTCTTTGGTATTATTGTCAACCAGCATCAATGATAATTTTTACTCCGTCGGTTTTAATTTATAAAAAAAATTAAAAATAGGAATAATATATTACTCATCGATTTATTTTAGATCTATTATTATTTTTTCGCCAATTTTTGCAAAGTCATACTTTGAAATGTTTTTCTTGCATTATTTTTAAATTATTTGAATTGTAAATATCATGACTTATAGTATTTTTTCATATAAATTTTATATAAATTTTATTTTTATAAATTTAAAAAGCCTATATTAAAATTATAAAATTTGACCCTTATCAGTGTGTTTAATTGCTGTAAAAATGTACTAACACGTTCACAGGTATGACAGTTTTTTTTACAAGTTAGAAACTATTGTCTTTTCAGAGAGAGAGAGAGAGAGAGACAGGCTACTCGTGCTAGTGGTACCAGCCTTGCAGTAGATTAGTACTATTGAACTGTGACAAGTCGAGACAGATATTAAAATTTAAAGTTTGAAAAGTCTGCAATTTACTATAAATAATACAAATTTAAACAGCCTTGCAGTAGATTAGTACTATTGAACTGTGACACGTCGAGACAGATATTTAAATTTAAAGTTTGTAAAGTGTCTTGTCTACTATTATATATAAGGCTTTCAGGGAATGATGAAGGGGCTGTACTTTTGTCTGACTCCACAATAATTTTTGCAATTTTTTTGCCAAAAAGAAGAAGATTTCATTAATTACTTTTATGTCAAATTTTATTTATTTAAGTCAATTTTTTTATTTTTTATTTTTAATATTATCTTTTTTAGTTATTTTAAAAAGAATGAAATATTTTGTATATTTGAGAAAATTTTAAAATTTTTTAAAACTTTTTAATTAATTACTCTTTGGACCAACAAATTTATTTATGTCAATTTTTTTTTAAATTTTGTTTTTAAAGTCTTTTTATAAAATCAAACCTCCTACCTCATTTTTGCGTTCTTTTTTTTCACGATTACGCTCGATATGGTATTATAGTCAACCAGCGTCAATGATAATTTTTACTCTGTCGATTTTAATTTATGTGCTTCCTCCAAAATTTTTTTTTCCATATCCATGTTCGATCCCCTAATTATTAAGAGAAAGCCTCCATCTGATACACAAGTTAAATTATGTATTTGTCTTAAAAGTTCATTAATTTTATAGATTATTTATTTAGAATATCATGACTTATAAATTAGGATACATAAGTTATATATAAATTTTATTTTTATAAATTTAAAAAGATTTGAATTAAAAATTTCATCAAAATGGAAGTTAAAATATTAACACGTTCACAGGAATGAAAATTTTGCTTTTATATAACTATCCATTGTGTGATTTTCAACCATATGGTTGTTGCTGTTGTTGTAGTAAAATAGTAACACGTGCTATATTACCAGCCTTGCGGTAGATTAGTACTATTGAACTGTGACAAGTCGAGACAGATATTAAAATTTTAAGTTTGTAAAGTCTGCAATTTATTATACATATACAAACTTAATAAAGTTTGACAACACATATAGTCTAAAGTTTGAGTTAGATTTTTTTTTTTTTTGTCAAACCCGCAGTATATAGGGCGGCTAGAAAGTGTTTTAGTTGCCCTACACAAGGAGGGTAACTGATTATACAAAAATAGATTGAGGGGAAACTATTATTCGTGGAGCATGTTGGTGACATCAGAATTTAAGGACCCGTTTGGCTGTGAGAATTTTTCATTTTTTTCCACCTTATTTTAAAATCAGCGTTTGGTTATGAAAATTTTAAATACAACTTGAAGTTATATTTGAAATTTAGAAAACACCTAAAACCTTTTTTTTTTTTTTTTTTTTTTTTTATTTCTAATACATTCAAACAACCAAATATTTTTTGCAAAAACTATAACCAAACACAACTCCAACTTCAAAATTTCAAATAAAGTGAAAAATATTTGATTTTTATGGAAAAACACCTACTAAATTTAGTGGGTTTAATTTTTTAGATTTTTTTACTATTAAATTTATTGTATTATTAAAATTATGAGTTCAAATATAATATTTATTGAAATTTTAAATATTCGTTCTTTCTTATTGAAAATTGTAAATTCAGATAAAACCATAATTGAAAGGTTGTATTCACCCTAAGGTGCCGCTCAGTGTACTTGAGACCTCTCAATACCCTACTACTACTAGACGTAGATATCTTGTTTCCGATGGAATTTGACACTAGACTCATAAGTCACCACTATACTTAAATCTAATTAATTTGTTTGTTTTGGATATTCGAATACAAGGTGATATTATTTAGTAAGTCAACAAATTGTTGGATTTAGCTTTGGCACAGTTGCTAGGAAGCAATTGGTATTATGAATTTTTAGGAGTGAACTTTTTTGTCTCTAGCTATTTTTATATTTTCAATTGTATTTTGAGTTGCCTTTTTGTAATCAGACTCAACTAGAATCAAAAAAGGTGGCGGATAAACTAAAGGAAAAGGCCTTGAAAAAAATGAAGTCTATGATAGGAAAGATGGAAATAGGATCGTAGTTGTTAAAGGGAGGTTAGTTAAGACAAGTTCATCAACAAAACTATCAAATGAGTTAGGAATAATTATTCGGAATTTACTTATGTATCCCAATTAGTAGAAGAACTTCTTACGTGGCATCGAATGTGTGTTGCATCTTTCGTGTGAGTTCTTTCTACTTGTTTGGAAGCGGAAGTAAGTTATTTTGCATGTTAGATAGTATTTTAAATTGTCGTTTAATCAGAAGTAATTTCAACTAGAAATAACAAATGATATGGGAAAACTTGAGGTGAAGGTCTTAAAAAAATGAAGTCCATGGGGAAAGACAATTCAAAATACTATCCAAAATGCAAAGATAGTGGAATATATACCGTGTCAATGTAAGAACTCACAAGAAAGATATCGAATGAGTGCTGGAATTCAAAATACTGTCCAAAATGCAAAGGTGGTGGAATATATATATTAGTAACTTCAAAATTACAATTGGAAACTTTATTGTCACAAGTATTCACTGTTAATGTGATCAATTCTAACTAGGAAAGTAAATAAAATCCTAATAAATCTAATTAAAGGTATGAGTTGCATTACTAGCGGTAATATAGCAAATATAGAGCAAAAGGTCGCGAGTGAACATTGAAATATAAGCTTTGGTGCACTATTTTTGTGTGCACGGTTGTGGTTGCATTTCTCTTAATAAATAATTTATTTATTTCTTTAATTCATTTATTAATTTCTTTTTCACTATCCATATAATGCGAAGAAGTTAAACAAAAAGACATAACAGAGTACAAACATAGCAACGCAACAAGCAACATAGAAGGAATAAACCTATTTGTCTTGTGGAGATATGCTAAATGTATTATTCCTATCAAAATGCATTCTTCTTTAGGTATTTAAATTTCTAAAAAAAAAACTGCATTATTTTTTTTAAAAAAATCAGCATTTTTAAAAAAAATATGAAAAAAATAATAATTTTTGTAAAAAAATATCAACAAATTTAGAAAAAAAAACAAAAAAAATGATTTAAAAAATGGAAAAGTTGATTTTTTTTAAAAAATGTGAAATCTAAATAATCCGTTTTATTATTTTTTTTTTAAAATAACTTTTGCATTTTATAAACTATTTTTTTATTTTCTATAATTTTTGATATTTTTTTACAAAAATTATTAGGTATTTTTCAGTTTTTTTTTTTTTAAAACAAATAGTTTTTAAAAAATTTCATGTAGGAGCCATTGTGATATTATTTATCCACGTCGACAACACTTGGCAACATTTTTATATAAAATGAAGAGTGTAGATCACATGTCATTCAAGAATAATTTGAGGTGTGTTTTGCAAATTAGATAGTGATAATTTAGATAGTTTTCTCAACCCTCTGATAGCTTAGATATGAAAATAAAATAAAAAATGATAATTGAGTGTGTTTTTGATCCTTATCCCTTATCTCAAAAATATAATAAGAAATAAAATCAGACACTCGTATGTATACCAGTTGACAAGTTATTAGTCTTGTCATTTCATTCAACTAAGCACCAAAAAATTCACCTATATTCCAAAACTGCAAGTTACCTTAACCTTAGGGCGACAAGTTATACCTTAGGGTGACAAGTTATAAGTATTGTCTTTTCATCCAACAAAGTATTACTAATAATTTCACTTATATATTACAAAACTGCAAGCTACCATAACCTTAGGGTGACAAGTGATAGCTTAGGGTGAAAAGTTATGAGTATTATCTTTTCATCCAACAAAGCATTACTAATAATTTCACCAGTATATTTCAAAACTGCAAGCTACCTTAACCTTAGGGTGACAAGTTATAAGTATTGTTGTTTAACCTTAAAAATGTAAGCAGTTGAATTTATATGAGATGCCAAAGATACGCAGCTAAATTCGTTCAAAGATTTGAATAGTGTGATGTATAATGAAATGGACAAAGAGTCAGATCTAATCGAGTGCCGGATTCGCGTGATCTCGGACTAGAAAACCGAGGTCGGTAGCCTCGCATCGTTACAAACTGTAAAGAAATGCAAACTAAGTAAAACTCAAGAACAAATGGAAACGGATGCTGTATTCTTAAATGATTATTGATATGAATCCTCTCTCTCTTTTTTCTCCAGCCCCCTTTTATGAATGGAGGCCTCCCCTTTATATAGTAGAGGAATTTCTAACCTAGTACAATTCTAAGTAAAGCAAGTAAATGCGGGTGACAAGGCCGTCGGATTGACGCCGAATATCCGGGTGAGGGCGGATATTTCAATCTTCGTTGACGGCAACGATCATCTTTCCGCTATCGCCTCGCATCGGCCCGACCTCGGCTTCCCGATCCCGTGAGGTGCTCGAGCTTCACCCGAGCATAATCATAACAACGGGAAACCGAGCGTACTCGTGTCCTCGGTTTTACCCGTATACATATAGTCCCCCCATTTCCCGTGGCGCAGTTATTGTCGACGGGGAATGGAACCTTTAAGTCAAACCTCACTCTGCCCAATGCTAGGTCATTATTAACCAGCCGCCAAATCTTTTTTGGGAATCCTCCTCGAGTCGAATTTGATACGCCAGATCCCAAAAATCCTCTTCTATATAAAGCCCATGTTTCCTTCCTTTCCCATGCGTCCATACTTCTTCAAACCTCACTTTTGTTTCTCCTTCAAGCCTACGTTAAGAAAAACATTACACAACCATGGCGTACGTTCCATTACTGACCCAAGGTGAAGGTCAGTCTTCATTCATACCACCGGCTGGAACCGAAGGCCCAGACAGGGAGTTAGAATCTACTGCTGCTGGCATTGTCCCGTCGGGTTTCAGCTACGCGAATGACTGTAAAGTTCTTCACCATCTCGACCCGGTGGAGGATTTCGAATCTCTTATTGACGATAGTGCCATTACCACGGTTAGGGAAGACTGCGGCCTAGGCGCGGACGTTGACCTTCTCCCCGTCGGGGATGGTGTAAAAATAACTCATCATGTTCCTGGCTATTCGTTGTTGCATACGTACCTTTTTGCCATTGGGTTCGTCCTTCCCGTTCATAGGATAATCGAGGACTTCTGCCATCGATATCGAATATGTATCAGTCAAATAGCCCCTCAGATTTAGAGGCTTGTGTTCTGTATTGAGAAGTTAGCCAATGCGGCCGGGTGGCTTTCACTCGACCACTTACTCTATTTATACGTACCTCGGATCCGGCGGAGAATCGTTCTCGCTGATTCCCGGGAAGCCGAAGTCTCATTGACCCCGAAGATGATTACGATAGATGGTGCCTAAATCGATTTGTGATGATACACACGGCCACCGCACCGCCCTCTCGTCGAATTTTCGGTGTGGAACCCTTCACCGACCTGGGCCGAGCCCATACTTGGAGGTTATCTTTGAGTGGGTGATTGCCCTTCTCGGTGGCTTCGTAGCCTAGGGCGTTCTTGGAGAAGATGGCACCGATGGGTGGAAAGGCAAGGATCACCAGTAACTTCGACCCAAATACTCCA